>NC_064649.1:85338984-85642015 GCF_023864345.2 Schistocerca serialis cubense | reverse complement strand
ATTATCTGGTCGTGGTACACGGAACACTCCATGGAGTCGCCCATCAATACTGTATCTTTTATTAAGCGTACTACGATATTCCAAAAAATTATGCAAGCTGTAAGTCATTTTGTCTTGAAAATTGTGAAGCTTGTGCCATAACAGTAAAATCGATGACAAATGAACGGGACGAAAATTTTCTAAATATCTGCAAGGCACTATGGCTAGTTGCCAATTTACTCCCACGCAGTATTCTCCAAGGGCTTTCTGCTGATGCACTGTACGCTGCTTGTAGTTCTGACAAGGGGAAGGCCTCGGAGACGGCCAACCGATTCGGCTCAGATTTGGCAGGTCTGCTTGTGTACAACCTAAAACGAAGGAATGTAAGACCTTTTGGGTCAACACCCCCGCGTTTTTGAGAAAATCACCCCTAAAGGTTATTACGAGCGATAGACTCAAAATTGGCGGGATATATAGATAATTGTAAATAGAGCATTTTTGATCATCACGTGTGGGGTCCGAAAGCGCATACTTTTCCAGAAATCGAGGTAAGAAACTTTTACAACTGCCGCTTCTGTAACCACATGGTTAACGCTTGACGTCGACAGCGCCGATAGCGCAGCGGCCAAGGTAACTGGCTGGGAATCGGAAAACCGGGGTTCGAATCCTGAAGAAACCTAGCGGATGTTATTGTTTTCGTTTGTATTTTTCCTTGTCTCAATTGATAGAGACAGGAGGGTTAATAAGGTAAGTAAATCAATAGGCAATAATGATAAGGTAGGCAAATTTCCCAAACGCCGTGATTTTGTAAAGTATCAAACTCTTAAGCCTTCTCACATGAAACAACTCCGAGTAAAAGGGCTGCGACTTCCTCACGAGGGATCACAGATAGCCAACCGTGCGACGCTTGTTTACATCGATGCACGGGATAGAATGCACGCGGGGAGAGTTATGTTGTCCCGGCTGCCTCTTCGTCATATCATAGGAAAGGAACAGTGTAGCTGTCAGAAGATTGCAATCATTAGATGCTCTTGGTTTGTTTGCAATGTTTATATGACAAGTACCATCCATCTAGTTGTTCGAAGGAAAGTGAGGACACGTAACAGTGACTGGAAAAGCCATTATAAAGTGACCTGGAGTAACATTTTAGTTGTTCACTATCCCAAGAGGCTTCAGAAATTTATTTGCCCACTTTATCATTATAATTCCTTGTTGATTTACTTACCTTATTAACCCTCCTGTCTCTATCAATTGAGATACAAACCAAAAGAATAACATCCACTACGTTTCTTAACAAAAAATAAATAAAAAATGGTTCAAATGGCCCAGAGCACTGTGCCACTTAATAACTGAGGTCATCAGTCCCCTAGAACGTAGAACTACTTAAACCTAACCAACCTAAGGACATCACACACATCCATGCCCGAGGCAGGATTCGAACCTCCGACCGTAGCAGTCGCGCGGTTCCGGACTGAAGCGTCTATAACCGCTTGGCCACTGCGGCCGGCCAGTTTCTTCAAGATTCGCAGCCAGTTACCCTGGCAGTTGCGCTATCGGTGCTGTCGGCGAAAAGCGTTGTCCATGTGGGTACAGAAGCGTCAGTACAACAGCTGTACCATAATTCCTGTCACCCTGTACTCCAATTGAACAGGTACGATAACAAATGTCTGTCGTAGTAGGATTCTAAGCCTAATAAAGGCTTATCACTCCCTCGTACTATAGCAATAGTTAACCAACTATTCCCAGTAACAACCTCTGCAGTTGTACAAGAAAAATTAATCTTGCTCCTACAAACGTAATTGGTCCATTAAGTAGCTCTTCTTGTGCTACATTATTAGGAGTCATAATAAATGTGTCCACGGTCTTACCTCGATTTCTGGAAAAGTATGCGTTTTCGGACCCCACACATGATGAAAAATGCTTTATTTACAATTATCTATCGATCCCGATTTTGAGTCTATCGCTCGTAATAACATTTAGGGGTGATTTTCTCAAAAACGCGGGGGTGTTGACCCAAAATATCATCGATTCCTTCGTTTTAGGTTGTACACAAGCGACCTGCCAAATTTGGGCCGAATCGGTTGGCCGTGTCTGAGGCCTTCCCCTTGTGAGAGCCGGTGGAAGCGGTATCGATTTGAGAAGATCCCTCCCGAAAGCAACCAAAATTTAACACCTAAGTGGTTATGACTTCATGAACAGTGGTATGTATACTATAAGCTCAGTAATTAATATCACCAATGCGTATCACATGAATTTCTCTTAGTCGTTCTCTATTGCATGGCATCCCTCACCACCAACCTCTTACAAGGTGAGGCCGCCAATTGTGAAATTCAGATTCGATTCATACTGTGCATAATAAAAGCTTATGGCCAGAGGTGTAATGTGGCAAAGCACCAAGATGCACTTCTCAGCCGTTGTCGAGAAAATCGACAGTTAAAAGAAACCGTTGCGGTGAAATACTCTCTACGATTATCAGTTTCCTACAGCGTCGTGGCGCAGCGGTAAGTGCTCGGGTTCGTAATCCGAAGGTCCCGGATCAAATCTCGCGCCATGCAATTTTTTTTATTATTAGTTTTTTTGTAATTCAAATATATAAACTATTAATGAATTGCTTATGCATGTTGAAGGTGGATCGCTCTCCAATTGTACCGCCTCCATTTTCCATTTTTTTTAACAAAGGTGTACCAAAGCTCTCCCGTCCGCACTGATTTTCGACGATGTTCCACAGGGAATTTGGTTCGTGGGGTCTCTATTCTAATTCGAACGTTTGACTTACGCTATACGTATTCGTTTCCGAATATCGCTTCTACGTCTTCCGTTAACTATACGTGGTTAACATTATGAAGACAATAACATTTGAGAAATACAACTGTTTGCGGAAAACATGATGATGTTCGAAGTCGCCAGTTTTTCCACGACAAACGACTTTCAACAACTTATTATATGCATAATTGTTGCAACTGATTGCCGGATTCAATCCGGCGACCTACGGATTACAAACCCGAGCGCCTACCGCTGCACCACGACGCTGTGGAAAATTATTAATCGTAGAAAGTATTTTAACGCAACGGTTTCTTTTAACTGTCGATTTTCTGGACAACGGCTGAGAAGTGCATCTTGGTGCTTAGCCACATTACACCTCTGGCCATAAGCTTTTATTATGCACAGTATGGATCGAATCTGAATTTCACAATTGGCGGCCTCCCCTTGTTAGTATACGATGTATACATTTGCATACGTTAGCCATCTAATTACCCTTGTGCTTGCAGTGTTCAAAAATTCTGAAGCTGAACTTTATGATGTGCTGCATCATTTCCGCGCAAGCAGTGAAGAAACTTTTTCTCTGGTAAGCCGTCACATATTACTATTCCATAATTCACGTAACTGTCGAACGAATGAGGAGTATTTTTAGGTCGCATGGTGGTCAGTAATAGGGCGAAGATGGTATCCCCATAAAGGAACCTTGCGACGTATGCAACATGACAATGCTGGAGAGGAAGCCTCGGGCTGCCGTCGACGAATCTTTGGCGCTGTGTAATTGCAAATTAAAGCTGGGGAACCCACATTAGGTTCGACTGCTGGAGCAATCCCCAGAAGCCTGAACAATAACAATCCATATTGAGTTGTGAGAAAGACCGGAGTGGCGGAAGAGTGTGTCCACTAGTGTAATTTGTTGGATGCCATGGATTGTCCACTTTCAAGAAACTCGTCCAACACGGAAATACAATAGCTATCTGTTCATTGTGCAGTGTGTACATGAACTGTTGCTAGGCGAAGATTAATGGATTGCCCTGAGACAGGCAAAATTGGAGTCTACAGTAGAAGAGGGATTGGCTGGTGAATGTGCGCGCTTCTTCCCGTAGTAGGTGCCTATGACTTTATGCTAAATAACTGCTAACAGCTCCAGATGCCCGATCGAGTGCTATCTGTAACTACAAGTACTCTGAATATGGCGAACACTCATACTTTGAATTGCGATAAGGAATACGGACAGTGTAATCTTGACGGTTATATACCAATCCAGGAAGTGCTCTAATTACACATGCGTAATGACTAGAACATAGCCTTGTTTGCTGTTCATAGCATGCAAACGTTTGTCTTACAAGGTAAATGTGGTATCATCTGAAGGTCGAGGTGCCGAATCCACATCAGCAACACGCATCAATACCACAGATAACGGCGATGTCCCGCAACAGTGAACCGGAGGAGCAGCCCCCGGAGGAGCAGCCCCCGGAGGAGCAGCCCCCGGAGGAGCAGCCCCCGGAGGAGCAGCCCCCGGAGGAGCAGCCCCCGGAGGAGCAGCCCCCGGAGGAGCAGCCCCCGGAGGAGCAGCCCCCGGAGGAGCAGCCCCCGGAGGAGCAGCCCCCGGAGGAGCAGCCCCCGGAGGAGCAGCCCCCGGAGGAGCAGCCCCCGGAGGAGCAGCCCCCGGAGGAGCAGCCCCCGGAGGAGCCCCCATCTGCACAGAGGTCGATATAGAGTGAGGCTTTGACTCTTTCCATGCCAGATCATGACCTCTCATCAAGCAGCAAACGTGATCAAGCTGGGACACCAGTGCCATTCAAATCTCAAATGGAACTGTACTTTTGTAAATGTTGAATTTTACTTCAAGAGAAGAGTGTGTGTCTATCAGGAGGTGGTAGTGGTGGTGGTGATGGTGGTGGGACGCTCAACTGTGCGGTCATCAGCACCCATACCAAGTCCCCATCATTTTCCCAGTCCAATGTACCCACTGTCATGGATGATAACACCACTCAGTCCCCAGGCAGTGAAAATACCCAACCCGGCCAGGGATCGAACCCTGGACCCCATGACCCCTTTGAGGTGGTGATTTACAGTTTGAAGCACGCTCCGGTGGCAATGGATTTTATGACGTGACGTGATTATTATTCTTGTGATGAAGTGAACTGACGTGCCACAGGTTGCAGTTGTGATCAGCCATCTCCCACAGGTTTTGACCACAGTTATGACCAGACGACTTTAGTTTCTTCAGGTCAGAATGAACATTGGATAATGGCAGTGCACAGTAGGCTTCATCAAGAGTGGAAATCAAAATTATGTATCACAAAATAAGCCGTTAAAGTGACTATCTACAAAGAGTACCCCACATAGGTACCAGTAACTATGTTTTTATTAGCGACTGTCGCACCTCGAGAATCGCTGCAGTGACCAGGTACTGTCAAATGTTTTATTCCAGTCTTTCAAACCGGACTTTGATCACGATATAAAGTCCTTCAGTCAGTAATGACCCTCTTGAGATCAACAACATGAAAGATGTGCAACTAGGGGACAATATGTTCCAAAACAATACATAATTTCATATCACGATGTATTCTCATACAAACTGTGAAATTTACAGATAACGTAAAGCGTACCTGTTCTACATAATGTCCTAATGTGATAAACCCTCTTGTATGAATACATACATCTGAAATGCGAACGTCTGTAGCCAGTAGCCGGTGTAATAAAGACATAGAAGAAACAGATGGAAGTGCAGCGACATTAGTAACTCAAGACTCAATATATTACTAACTTTGCATTCTTGCTGTGTGTGTCTTGTGCCTACAACGATCGTTGCAATAACTGTTCTAGTAACTGGTATTCAGTTCAATCTTCTATATCCCTATACGTGACTAAGATTGTGTCACTAAGTAACCATCACAGCTTGATAGCAATATCAGTTTACCTCAGTCACAGCTTCGATGGGCAACAAAAATTTTATGTTCAGTATTTTGCGTCGCTATTGACGAAAATCAGAAATTTAGACTGCCACAATTTACTCATTTAGCGGTATAATACAGTAAGAGCTCGACGGAATGCGAATAACAATGCAATTAGGAACTGGGGAACTGAGTGCTTGTCACCTCAGCTTACATTCCGTGTATATACATAGAAGTCGTCCATCCAGTGTTGGTGAATGAGAGCACTTACCAACTTCCAGCAACCTTTATGCTCTACTCCAAACCTTTCCTTAACATTTTCACGGGTACATGCTTCAAATCAATTAACAGATTAATTTACAGACGGCCTAGTCTGCAGCACTCATCCATGGGATTCGTTTGACAATCAGGGTTTACTTTTACACTGTTTAGACCTGCATAAAGCACAGATTTTCAGATACATAACACAAACATGGTAATATCACTTCAGTAATATACATTAAAAATAACAGTAACCCACTTAGTACTAACGGAAACTTCTTTATTCTTTATAAGAGACTGAAAATATTTCCCCAACCAATATTTGAATAATACATTACTTCGTTCATAAACATTATCTGAGTGCGAATAGTACTAAGAAGAAATATCTTATTTACATACATAAGCAGTAAAGCCATAGTAAAATTTATAGCGAAGTTAGCCATATGAATTAAATCAGAGTTGGATAATATTACTACAATGAAACGTGGACAGAGAATTGTATGGGCATCACAGAATAACAAGGTACTTTTATTACTGCATACTGATGTTCTTTAAGGAGGACTGAAGGAAAGTTTGTGATGTGCAAGCACATTTTGCACTGCCAAATACATTTCTCACCAACAGAGTTTCCATCACATACAATTGTCCAAACTTGCTTCATTACGTTAGCATCTGTTGTTCGTTGAAAAGCTAACCAACTTCCAAACAACCCAAGTAAGATTGGATAAGACAATTAAATGCTAACTTTGTACAATTATTACATGTAAAGTTACTCACATATTTCTACTTGCTACGTAATAGATGTTTCAAAACTAGATATACAAGACTATTGAACCTGAGTAATACAATCTGTGCAACCCATCAATCTGATCACTAATGAATACAGGGTACTTCACAATTCCTATCACAGGCTTTGACAGCAAGCTTAGTAGACATAGTTTTGGTAAGGAGCTAATGTCCAGAAATGTACAGCCCCTTATACAATCTGTGAAAGCCTGTGTTAGGAATTGTGGAACACCCTGCACATGGTGTACAACACCGAGAGCAAACTGTAGATTTTGTATCTTTCTTCGGGTGGCGAGGACAAAATTCATTCGTATCACGTTCAGTGCATCTGAACAGAAAACAGTAAGCCATCCTTAATGAATATATTCAACTCCCAAATTGGCTTTTTGGAATTTTAGAGAAGTTTTTCGCAGTATATTTCAATGTAACGTATGTAACAAAATTACAACTTCAATTATTGTACAGTTCAGCAGCGTTATAGCAAGTCGCGTGACTGTAGTGCCGCAACGAATGAGTGCATTACGGCAGGTAATATTGAAATTCCGGGATAAAATTTTTATAATTAAAATTATGGAGTGGGTCACTGCAGTTTACAATGTTTATACTAGTCTCTTAATTTTCACGTTATAAAGAGGTATTACATAGCTGCTCTACATTCACATGATCGTCTTGCACAACTTACTATATTAATAAAATTTCTGTAGTCCACTAGCTCCACTTTATTCCACTTGCATTGAGTTCATTTTAGTGTGAAATAACCACACCAGAGTAACAAAGCTGCTGAGTAATAAAACCACGTTTAACAACTTGGTGTTTTTCTTTTACTACAAAATATATCTATATTTAACGTATTTGTCACAGCTGAAGATGACCTCACCTCTGAACTGGTTCAGCGTTTTTGACTGTGTAAATATAAGGCCAATACAGTGATGGATTTCTTTCAGTACACTTAATTCGAAAAACATGATATACTGCCTACCTATTACCTGCAAAATATTTATAGCTTTTGTTACACCTGCCTCACTTATTCAGTGAATTCATTTCATTATGCACATTAATATAACAAGTTGTGTTAGACTAACATGGAGGCAATAGTGTTACCGTCTCAAGTAACGTATTTCATCACTTGTGGTAGCTGCATCTTCCACACGTTCTCTGCAGCAACATTGTTGCACAACAGAGGCAGAGACTAATGGTAAGGTAACATATTTACATACGCAATATTCTACAGTTAAATACAACCAGTGAGTAAAAACGAAATAGCAAAGTTTTATTGAAGGGGCACACACACACACTAATAGCTTGTGAAGAATGTATGAAGTGAAACTAAACCCAGATGTATTTTTCCTAGTAATACTGCTGGTGCTGCTCTTGCTCTTGAGATTTTTTTGTCCTCCTCCTGGTCACAACTGATTTCATAGCACTACATTACACCAGTGGTAACTGTGGCTGGTAAGTGATTGAGACACACAATTTACTCCTCACGTAACACGTTTCTTCGTTTCCTGCAACCCTGTGTCATTAATTCTGGACAGTCTTTTGTTGATGTAGTTCAGTGGGGGGTCTACACACACTGGAAGGCAGGTGGTGGTTTCCTGTGCCACACTACACACTGCACTCTTCTGGTTATCCTGCCACCTTCTAGTAATATTCTGATAATCCTGAGTCAGGACAACTTAGGAATGGCTGCCCATACAGCTAACACTGTTGAACTTTTTAAGGAACACCCAGTTCTTCCTCATCTCGCTGGTTCGTCCTGGAAACATCGGAATGGGACTCCCACTAAGGCTGGCATCTTGCTCTGTATTCATTCTAAGCTGCCCACTCTCAAGCCACATGGAAGTAGTCGTCCATTGTGTAACTGGGTAACCTCTTTTTGATGGTAGCCATTTGTCAGGATGAGCATTACTGAAAAGGGCAGGGAGAGTTCTTCCTTGGCTCAGGTATGAGGTAGAATGGAACAGCATTTTTACATAGGATAACTTTTATTGAAAGACTTTTACAATGGTTTCCTTACTGGATTGTTCTGGCTGGGAGAGCGGCAGCTGTGTCGTTTGCAAAGCCTTCTGCTGCGTGAGCGGCGGCGTCTGATAACGTCTGGCGGTGAGTATCTCGTGTCGCTGTTTCGCCCAGATGACTGGAGACGCGCGTCGTGAGGTGGCCCGTTTAATTATTGAGAATGTTTCTCTCTCTATGCGGCCGCTTGTATCAGTGTTATGTGTCGGCCAGCAGAGCGGCGTGGCGGGGCAATGCCAATGTCCTGGACTCGAACAACTGACTCCCACTTGCCAGTCTTCGGCTGTCAGGTCACCACCAGCTCACAGGTGACTGCTGATGTGAGGCCGTCTCCTTCCCGTACTCACGAGTCACCCGGGTACGTAAAAATCAAATACCTTCTAGCTTCTGTCTTCTGGCGGCGAGGCTGCTGCTTGCTATTCCATTACAGCGGCGGACTTGGTGCTTCTGTGTACGATGTAGTCTCTTCCTGCATGACGGTCTTCGGCACCGACTGAACTGTACTGGAACTGAAAACTACTGTTGGGCCATTGTGTCTCGCGTATTTATTTACTTCAGTTCACTGGAGGTGAACGACTTCACGGCCATTGCCTCTTCTCTCACGTTGAAAAGCTTCTCGAAGAATCTTCTTAACGTCAGTCATTGACTCTTGGAATGTAGGCGAGGTCCTTTGATCACATGTGACAATTGAGAAACATGTGAGCCTGTCGGGTGATGCCCTGACGGCTGAATCAACAGCGTCCGCTTATGTGGGGAGGGCGATGGCTTCTCCTGAATGTGCTTACTTGCAAGCGGTCATTGCCTCTGCTGCTCTGGCCACAGTTTGCCAGTGTGTAACTCTTCTAAACTAAACAAAGTTTCTCATTCATTTTCTAATTTCTACTTCACTCCACATTGATTTCATTAATTTATTTACCTATCTTAAGTACCACTCAACAACTCGTCTTAAAGAATACTCAGCTGAACGCAGTCTTAGAGGCAATGATGTCTTACGATTGACTGATGCAGAAGCATGTCGGGGAATCCACAGCATGTAGTCACAGGCAGTGCTCAGCTGCTCTTCGTGCCTTGGTTTCTTGGCTGTTATGCTGGACAATTCAGCAAAGGTGAACCAAGTACATGGACAGGAATTAGTGTCCTGGCTGGTTGGCAGGTAGAGCTTATTTATCACAGATTTAACACTTTTGTGGAACTATGTTGGCCTACAGGCAACTTATGTACCTTCACAATGAAACACTGCAGGTGGAGATATTTTATGCCTTTAGTCGAGCTGACTGGACATCATGTCTTTCTATTAACAAAGGTGCAGAACCATCTTCAGATTCAGTCCTATTTCTCCTCGTAATCATCACCAAAATACAAATGAAGACTATTAATGCAGACGTCCGTGTGGTCTAGGATGACTGACAACTCTGGAACACCATTTTCTAAGAGGCTGTGTACTGAAGTGTGTTTTGGAACGAAGTACACTGGTGCCTCAATTTCGGCATCGGTCCCCCAGTGTTTCGTCACTTTCACTTCAGTCTTCTCTTCACATTTGGTGCAAACCGCACTACATTCATTCTGTCCCTCAGGAAGATCGAACCCAGTGCATAACGTCACAGGCATTGTGGAACACCAACCTCTATCTCATTTGTTTACGTATCTCAGTTCAGTGCGTATGTGCTGTGCTTCTCTCCAGAATACTCTCTGTAGTAATGGCTCCAACAAGGTGTTACCATTTTCCATTATTCCCAACTGAGTCTTCTGGCGATGATACTTCGAAGATCAGCAAAAGTTACGCTTTTGTGTGCTTTCCGTATCTCACATAAATCACTTTTGTTGCAGAGGAACGTCCCAACTGCAGGTCACATTGTTCCCAAGTGAGAGTAGTTGTGGGTGATTGATCGGAGGAACACAGCTGTCTACACATCCATTATAGCCTCATCTGTTCTCACCATCCTTTCGTCAGCCTTGATGTCCGGGATTGTTCTGAAGCTTGTGAATACCAAGATTCTTGCACAGGTAAATTACCAGCCTTGTCATATAACCCACAGATTGGAGGACCACATTTTGTCTTCCGTTTTGCACAGCTAGGAGGGCTGGCTTCGCCACGTCTCTGGAGGCCGTCCTCTGCTATGGCCTGTAAGGTTAGAGAAAGGAAATGAATGACACCCTCGGGCCTCGCAACCTAATACCAACGGGGTCTAAGAAATCAAGCGTTGGCCAAGAGAGGCCGATAGGAAAGAAACACAGAAGTGTGCGAATAAGTGGAAGTAGTTTCAGAGCAGTCATACATGTGGTTATCTTTTGAAAGCTCATATATGACAGACACAGAGAGAAGAAACAGTCTTGTATTGAGTGTTGGACTACAAGTATCACAGCTTGCTTACATGGTTTTTTAGTGTAGTAACAGCGTTTTCTGTCCGTGCATAACAAATAAGGTTAACAGAAACAACATTGTTATTCAATAACTGTAATGTTTACAACATGGAGACGCTTAACAGACACTTGTTACATGTAACATTCAATTAGACATTGAAAGTTGTGTATAAACACCTGCTACACAAACGCTATTGCTGCCTAAAAATTGGAACTACTTGACAAAGTATTTTCCTCATTTTAATAATAGTTGAAATAATTATGCATGATGTTTGATCTGGTCATAATACAGACGATAATATTCCTCAGAACTAAAGTACAATCGTTCCATTGAGATTTTACAATCTTTGAATACTAAATGTATTTTAGACAATGTGTAAGCATACAAAAGCATCATATAGCACTAACACACTGCATGTTTTGCACAAAGTTGACGTTTTGGAGCTAATGTTTTTCCATCAGTTGAAATATTATGTACAAAGACATATTGTCATCGTGGTAGTCCATCCATGTTTGGATAACAACTGACTTCAAACAAGGCAGAATATACAGGGTGGTCCCGAATTCATGGTACAAACTTTAATGGTAGGTACAGGACATTGTAACAAGGATTTATTGTATAGGAATGTATAGTCGCAGGTGACGCGGTGAGGCGTAAACAGGGGAAAGAGAAATGGAGTGATCGGTTGGTGTCACTGCCGGTAGAGGGCAGTAGATGAACATGATGTATCGCAGTAGGGACAAGCGCCATTCACAATTGTGCTGCCGTAGACGATGGGTGACTTTACGTATGCAGAAAAAGCAGACATGCATTACATGTACGGCCGTGCAAATGGTAACGCCAGAGCTGCGTTACGAATGTACGCGCGGAGTATCCTAATCGACGAATGCCGGATCATAGAATTTTTCAACGGTTACATCGTCAACTTTGTGAAACAGGTACGTTCGACGTCAACAGACATGACGCTGGTCGATTAAGAGCTGTACGCACTCCAAGACTGGAAGAACGCATCTTGAACATAGTGGCTGATAGACCCGAGTCAAGCACAAGAACTGTTGCGCGTGACGTACATGTGAGTCATCAGACTGTATGCAGAGTGTTAAATGAAAATCGCTTACACCCCTTCCATTTTCAAAAAGTACAAGCATTGAATCCGGCAGATTATCCTCTTCGCGTGAACTTCTGCCAGTGGTTGTTGCAGCAATGTGCGTTGCAGCCGGATTTCGTAGGTCATGTGCTATTTACAGATAAAGCGACATTTTCACGCGAGGGTGTCTTTAATGCGCACAATTCCCATGTGTGGGCAACAGATAATCCACATGCAACGCGTCCACATGCGTATCAACAACGTTTCGGTATTAATGTGTGGGCTGGTATTGTGAACGACTTTTTGATTGGGCCATACATACTACCCACGCGACTCTGTGGCGAAAGCTATCTTATTTTTCTGCAAGAAGTGTTACCAGAACTGCTGCAAGATGTTCCGCTCGCCATTCGTAACCGCATGTGGTTTCAGCACGATGGAGCGCCAGCACACTTCAGCACTGCTGTACGGAAGTACCTGAATGCCACGTTTGGTGCTAGATGGATTGGGCGTGGTGGACCAGTCCCTTGGCCACCCCGATCTCCTGATTTCTCTTGCCTCGATTACTTTTTATGGGGACATCTTAAGAGTCTTGTTTATGAGACTCCAGTTGACTCAGATGAGGATCTCGTTGCTCGCATATCTGTAGCTGCTGCAGGTGTGCGTGAAATACCAGGCATCTTTGAACGTGTACGCCAATCGCTGCACCGACGCTGTCAAGCATGTATCGCTCATGGTGGACGCAATTTTGAACACTTACTGTAAACATGACACTTGTCAACAACGATTTCAATAAAATCTTTCGTTTTCCTTTCGGCCGTTATTTCCCCTGTTTACGCCTCACCGCGTCACCTGGGACTATACATTCCTATACAATATATCCTTGTTACAATGTCCTGCACCTACCATTAAAGTTTGTACCATGAATTCGGGACCACCCTGTGTAAACTTTGTAATACATAGGTTATAGAACAGAGGGAACTTTTTTCGAAAGTTCCGATGTGTTTCCACATTACAGAGGAAGTGATGTTTTCTCAAAACAGAAAAGTATAAATAATGTCATTTAGAATCTCGTTAACACACCCTCCATTGCAATTGCATCATCTGGGCTAACAATTTTTTATCTATCGCTTATTCAGTTTGGTTATCATTTGTTACATGTGATTCCACAGTCTTCAAATGCTCCATAGAAGTAAACAATGTTGTAGGCTATACATTTATCATTGACTAAGTGTGCTATTGGCCATTTTAGACTACCATGCTTTTATCAAGCAATATGAAGAGCATACCAACACCAGAGTAGCATATAACTTTTGTACTGTTTAGAGTACTCGTAAGTATGACAATGCTATTTCAATTTGCACTATTGGCCGTTATTAAAAATATGCTCCACGTCTCACAAAATGTGGCACACAATTTATCCATCCACATATGAAGCTGTATATACATAATGGCATGCTTTGCACCAAATACCAACTGAGGTGCACTGAAGTATGTGAAGATCTATATAATTTTATGATGAAGATTGTCTTTTTACTTCATAATCACATTGTATTTGTGTAACTCAGAACTTATATACTAGCAGCATCAAGATACATCGTCAGGTTCTAGTTAGCGGTTCTGACTTCTGCCAAAGATGCACCAAAGCCAATATAGAAGTCAACTTACGATGGAAGAACCTGTATCTGAAGGTATAATATGCAGGTAAGAAATGTCTTACATCTATTTTTTTTATTGTTTTTGGTTGGGTTTAAGGGTGCTCAACTGCTGAGGTCATTAGCGCCCAGGCACTGTTGGTAGAGCACATGGAATCTGGTAAAACTCAAGGGGATGGGGGGGATACCAGAAGGACCTGACAAAGATGCAGATAAAATAATTAAAAAGGTTAAATGTCTTTGGACAAGCCAGTTAAAGTTATAAAACGCAGAATACGAGCAGCTGCTCGAGCGTCATCAGCTAAAATATCTGGTAAAGTAGATGGCAGGGACAGGACAACGAGATTGACTAAAGCGGGGACACGACAATAAAACATGGCGCACTGTTAATGCCTGACCACAAGGGCACTGCGGGGCTGGGTCACCGGAGAGCAGGTAGTGGTGGCTAAACCGGCAATGCCCAATCCGCAACCTGGTCAGAAGGACCTCCTCTCGCCGAGATGGTCGGGAGGAGGTTGTCCAAGCAGTTGGGAGCGGTTTAACTGCCCGGAGCTTGTTTCCTTGGAGGGATGACCAAGCATCCCACCACAACGACACAAGCCTCTTACATACATCCCCACGAACGTCAGATGACGGGACACAATGGGAGGCTGGCCGAGGCAGGAGGACTGCAGCCTTAGCTGCAGCATCCGCAGCCTCATTCCCAGGCACTCCTACATGTCCGGGAACCCACAGAAAGCTGACAGAACCACCATTATCAGCGAAAGAATGGAGGGACTGCTGTATCCGTTGATTTAAGGGGTGGACCGGATAGGGAGCTCCAAGGCTCTGAAGAGCACTGAGTGAGTCAGAGCAGAATACATACGATGAATGGCAGTGGCGGCGGGCATACTGAACGGCCTGATGGAGAGCAAAAAGCTCGGCCGTAAAGCTCGAACATTGGTCGAGGAGCCGGTATTTAAAGGTGGCGGCCCCGACGACAAAGGCACAGCCGACACCGTCAGTTTTGGAGCCATCGGTGTAAATAAAGGTGTGACCGGCAAGTCTAGCACGAAGTTCGACAAACCGTGAGCAATACACTGCAGCCGGAGTACCCTCCTTCGGGAGGGAGCTGAGGTCGAGATAAATATGAACCTGAGCCCGGAGCCAAGGTGGTGTCTGGCTCTCACCCTCTCTGAAGGTGGTAGGGAGGGCAAAATCCAATTGTCGAAGCAGGCGACGGAAGCGGACTCCTGGGGGCAGCAGGGCAGACACATACAACCCGTACTGACGGTCGAGAGAATCGGCGAAGAAGGACTGGTAAGAGGGGTGGTCGGGCATAGACAACAGCCGGCTGGCATACCGACACAGCAGTACGTCGCGCCGGTAGGTCAATGGTAATTCGGCAGCTTCAGCATAAAGGCTCTCGACAGAACTAGTGTAGAAGGCTCCGGTCGCAAGACGTATCCCCCGATGGTGGATGGAGTTGAGCTGGCGTAAGAGGGATGGCCGAGCGGACGAGTAGACGAAGCTCCCATAATCCAGCTTCGATCGGACAATGGACTGATCGACTGATACAAGCGAAGCAGGACAGTCCGATCCGCTCCTCAAGATGAACCGCTAAGAACTCTGAGGACATTAATGGAACGAGTACAACAGGCCGCCAAATCAGAGACATATGGAGACCAACAGTTTCCTGTCCAACGTGAGCCCTAGAAACTTTGTTGTTTCCACGAATGGGAGAACAACGGGACCGAAATGTAAGGATGGCGGAAGGAACGCTTTATATCGCCGAAAGTTGATACAAACCGTCTTCTCTTCAGAGAACCGGAAGCCATTTGCCACGCTCCATGAGTAGAGGCTGTCTAGACAACGCTGAAGGCAGCGCTCCAGGAGGCATGTTCTCTGGGCACTGCAGTATATCACGAAGTCATCGACAAAGAGAGCCTGAGACAGGTGGAATACAATCCATAATTGGATTGATCGCAATGGCAAAAAGGGCTACGCTCAAGATGGAGCCCTGAGGCACTCCGTTCTCCTGGAGGAAGACGTCGGACAACACGGAACCCACACGTACCCTAAACTTTCGATCTGTTAAAAAAGGTATCAATGAAAAGGGGGCAGGCGACCGCGTAGGCCCCACTTGTGCATAGTACGGAGGATACCTCCTCTCCAACAGGTATCATAAGCCTTCTCCAAGTCGAAGAACACGGCTACCGTTTGGCGCCTTCGCAAAAAGTTGTTCATGATGAATGTCGACAAGGTCACAAGGTCACAAGGTCACAAGGTGGTCAACAGCGGAGCGGCGGCGACGAAAGCCACATTGGACACTAGTAAGTAGTCGTCGAGATTCAAGAATCCAGACTAACCGAGCATTAACCATGCACTCCATCACCTTACAGTTTCAGCTTGTAAGAGAAATGGGGCGGTAACTAGAAGGAAGGTGTGTATCCTTCCCGGGTTTGGGTATAGGAACAACGACGGTGTCACGCCAACGCATGGGAACCTGACCTTCAGTCCAGACGCGATTGTAGGTACGAAGAAGGAAGCTTTTGCCCGCCGGAGAAAGGTGTGCCAGCATCTGAACGTGAATGGCATCTGGCCCCGGAGCAGAGGACCGGGACAGTGCAAGCCCACGTTCGAGTTCCCGCATAGTAAAGGGCGCATTATAAGTTTCCAGATTCAGCGAGTTGAAGGAAGGTCGCCGAGCCTCTTCAGCCTCTTTCCTGGGACTGAAGGCAGGGAGGTAATGGGCGGAGCTTGAAACCTCCGCGAAAAAGCGGCCAAAGGCGTTGGAGACAGCCACAGGATCAACAAGCACCTCATTACCTGAGGTCGGGCCAGGTACCGAGGAGTCGGCCTTAATGCCCGACAGCTGGCGCAGGCCACCCCAAACGACGGAAGAGGGAGTAAACCTGTTAAAGGAGCTGGTGACAGAGGCCCAACAAGCTTTTTTGCTGTCTTTGATGACTCTACGGCATTGCGCTCGGAGTCGTTTGTATTCAATACAATTCGCCAACGTAGGATGGCGGCGAAAGGTGCGTAAAGCACGTCGTCGAGCACGGATAGCGTCCCTACAAGCCTCGTTCCACCAGGGGACGGAAACGTGACGTGAACAAGAGGTAGTACAAGGAATGGAACGTTCGGCAGCATTGATGATAACAGCCATGAGGTATTCGACCTGACTGTCACAACTGAGAAAATCGTGGTCCGAAAAAGTCGCCAGGGAGGAGTAAAGTCCCCAGTCAGCTTTCGGTATGTTCCAGCGCGAAGGACGTGGGGATGGGGTGTTGTGCAGGAGACGAACGACACAGGGGAAGTGGTCACTTGAATAGGTGTCAGAAAGGACATACCACTCGAACCGACGGGCAAGAGTGGTAGAACAGATCGAGAGGTTCAAGTGGGAGTAGGTATGAGTAGAGTCCGAGAGGAAAGTCGGGGCGCCGGTATTGAGACAGACAAGATTGAGATGGTTGAAGACATCCGCCAAGAGCGAGCCTCTTTGACAGGATGCAGGAGAGCCCCAAAGGGGATGATGGCCATTGAAGTCGCCAAACAATAAAAACGGCGGGTTGAAGCTGAACGATCAGGTGCATCATGTCAGCCCGACTAACAGCAGATGACGGTGGAGTGTAGATGGTACAAACTGAAAAAGTAAAAGCAGAAAGAGTAATGCGGACAGCTATTGCTTGGAGTGGGGTGGTCAATTGGATGGGACGGTAAGAGACATCGTCCCGAACGAGCAACATGACCCCACCATGAGCTGGGGTACCGTCCACAGGGGTGAGGTCATACCACTCCGAGGTATAGTGGGTAAAGGCAATACGGTCAGTCGGGCGCAACTGTTTCCTGGAGACCAAGGACGAGCGGACAGTGCAGGCGGAGCAGCAGTTGTAATTCCTCCCGATTAGATCGAATACCACTTATGTTCCAATGAAACAACGCCATCGCTAGTCAAAAAGTTGGGGGAACGAGACGGGGGAAGAGCTGGTCACCTCGACGGCCATGGAGGGCCAGGTTGCGAGGGAACAACGCTACAACCGACGGGAGGCGGATCCGGTTCCATCGACTCGTCGCCAGCTGCGGCCGCTGTCCCTGGTTGTGTAGGAGGGGCAGCATCATTTGTCGACGAGAGGCCAGCTGAGCGCCTGGCAGCAGAGCGTCCCGGCGAAACTGAGGATGGCCGGGAGCAGCGACTCACGGATGGAGCGTCAGACGAACCGCGCCGGGGTGGAGAGGGGGATAGAGACTACTTCTTTGAGGTCTTCTTGGAAAGCCGAGAAGGCACAGGGATGGTGGGCTGGACCCGAAGAAGGTCCTCACGCGCGGGGTCCGTTTTGGAACGCCGGACCTCGGAAGCTGGGGTACAGAACGTTTCCCCAATAGACGCCTGAGAAGAGGATCGCTTCTCAGGTGGCAGGGTGAGAGGAGGAGGAGGAGGAGGAGGAGGAGGAGGAGGAGGAGGAGGAGGAGGAGGAGGAGGAGGAGGAGGAGGGTGGCCCCTGGGGCGGAGGGGGCGGGGGCCATGGGGGAGGAGGATTTGGAAGGGAAGGATTTGGGAGGCGGAGGCAGAGCCCCCTGATGGGCGGACGAGGTGGAGGGGGAACAGGATAGGGGGTGAGGATACCGCGGAAGGAGTGGACACAACTGAGGCAAACGAAGTGGTCAACGGCACGGGATGGAGGCGGTCATACTTCTTCCTGGCCTCAGAATAAGAGAGCCGATCCAAAGTTTTGAGTACTTGTATCTTCTCCTTCTGATATGCGAGGCAGTCTGAGGATCTAGGCGAGTGGAGGCCAGGGCAATTAATGCATTGAGGTGGTGGGGTGCATGGATGTTCCTCACGAAGAGGACGTCCACAATCGCCACAAAGGGGCTCAGCCTCACACCGTGACGACATGTGCCCAAAGCGCAAACACCTAAAACAGCGCATAGGAGGCGGGACATAAGGTCGCACGTCGCACCGGTAGCACATCACCTTTACCTTCTCTGGGAGAACGTCCCCCTCGAAGGCGAGGATAAAGGCCCCGGTGTCGATGCGACGGTCTTTGGGGCCGCGCTGGACTCGCCAGACGAAATGCACGCCTCGGCGCTCCAGGTTGGCCCTGAGCTCCTCATCAGATTGTAGCATGAGGTCACGATGAAAAATAACCCCCTGCGTCCTATTTAGTGCCAGATGCGGGACAATGGACACTGGGATGTCCCCTAGGCGGTCGCACGCCTGGAGCGCTGCCGACTGTGTGGCGGAGGTGGTCTTGATAAGAACGGACCCTGAACGCATCTTGCTGAGAGCCTCAATTTCCCCAAAGATGTCCTCGATGTGCTGAACAAAGAACATGGGCTTGGAGGTGGCGAACGTCCCCCCATCGGTTCGAGAACAGAACAAATAGCGGGGGAAGTACTTCGCCCCAAGCCGGCTGGCCTGTCCCTCCTCCCAGGGAGTGGCCAAGGGGGAAAGGGCAGGAGAACCAGAACTAGAAACGGTACCTTTTCTTTTGAAAGACTCGGCCGCAGAGCGACCTGATACGTGTTGACGTTTCATCTGCGAAACGTCCGCCCCCAATACCACCCACTCCGACCAGGGGCTCTCCCCACGGGCGCCACTCAGTCGCAGCAAGGGCCACCTGGCAGGATGACCATTGCCGGGAGTCCTGATGCCCCAAGGAGACGGGCATCTACTCCTTGGCCGACGTGGGGAGGGTGCAGCTCAGGTATCGGCAGTACGATCCGTGTGTTGTCAGGGGGCTACAACCTAGAGGGTACATGACGACCCCACCACAACGGGCTGGCTACCGTGCTGGATTTCTGGTGCCATGGAAAGTCCATCATGTTCGCTGGGGCAGATGGAGATGCACTATGGGCGTACCTTGGACAACCCATCAGGCGTTTAGGCCCAATTTGAGGAATAGTGGGTATGGTTACAACGCCGGTGCATTGTTGAGTGCCAAGATCTTAGTGCACTTAGGACCAGTGGTACACCACGTAATGTATCCTTCCCCAAAAGGCTCGTACTTCTGTAGAATTTTGAAAAATGGAGGTCAAACCCCAAGGGGGACCATCACATGGAAGGCCGAAACGGTTGAAACTCCTTTTAGTTGCCTTGTACGACAGGCAGGAATACCTCGGGCCTATTCTTACCCCGGACCTGCAGGGGGGTTAGTTTGTTTCTGTACACTATGACATCATACAGGACAATCTTCTGAACCACGTGATTTCTTCCCCGGACTTCACTGCTTCGTGAAGTGAGTGGACGCTTCTGTAAAAGAAGTACAAAAACCTCCTGTTTCAAGTGTTCAAAGCTGGCTAAACGATTTGCCAGTGCTGCTCAGTACATTTCTGATTTTTTGCTATCAAAGACTCCATTGTCTCTGAACAAAACTCATTCATTTGGTGTCACACATGTGAAATGCTGACAGTTACTTAACCTGTCACTGCTCAGTATGCTGCTCTGTAACTTTGTAATTTCGTTCCCACTGACCTTAAAAGGTTGTGGAATATTACTCCAAAAGTAAACTGCACCATTGTCCCCCACCACTTGTAATGTCCCCACAGAAAATACCCTCGACCACACAATCATTTTCAGTCAAACCATCCACATTCACTCACTTTGGGAAAGTTATCTGATCTGATTTTCTCGTAATATATGCGGCGACAGCTCGTCGACGCCAAAGTATTTTCTAGTGCGTTTATTCTTTGAAATAACAGATGCATATATGCATTCTCCATGGTGGTTGGAGTGGTAAGGAGGACAGGTTCTGGAGTATCTGTTGAGGGATTGACGTGTTTCTGAGAGATACATATTCTGCTTTTCTTCTCGCTAAAGCGAGCCAATTAACATTTGTGCCGCTAGCGGTTTGTTTGAAGAGAAAGAGACTGTAAACGGAAAATTAAGACGTGGAATCACCGGAGATCTGGACATGTAATGGAGATGGATTTAATACAGGATTTCCTCCATAAATAAGGTTTGTGACTTTTTGTGTGGAGTGAATGAACGAATGAGTTTTTTCTGTATCATTTGATGACCACGTTGGCCCTGTAATTAGTGGGGAAGTTTCAGCTGTGTCGAAGAGAGCCTGCAATCACTGAGTGTGTTAAATCGTCCAAAAAGGCTTCGTACACATCTGGAATTCGAAATCTTTCGTAAAAGGAACAAACTGTCCATGCGATTGATTCTCCCGACTGACTGCAGTGTTTACATTTATTATTACTGTCAGAGCTCTCTTACAGCAAGCCAGCCGCCGATTACCAAGGACTCCACTAAAGATTCTATTTGGCTGATTTCACGTAATGAAAAATTTTATTAAAAACTGTACATAGACTAATGGAGGATTATTAGTATTACCTCTATTTTGATTCACTCTCTCTTTCTCTCCTTTAATTTTTCGCCTGTCTTATAAAGGATCAGCCAAGAACTGGGAGGGCCTTACTTTACTGTATAGATTTGTGTGTGAAGGTGAAGGGATCTGAAAGGCAACAGATACACGTCTATACAGACAAGACAATAGATAGAGATAGAGGCTAGCTGCATTCATTATCTATTCTTAGATAAAGAGATGGCAACTTATTATCCGAACATTTAAAAATGTTAAACACTCATTCTATTCTGCTGAGCAGCATGTGATACGACACCTTGCCTAAGGTAAGATGAAGCTTGCGAGTTTCACAATTAACAGCTGTTTCCGGGCTAGATGTGACTTCACATCTGTAGGTGATACCTGAAAGATTCCTACATGTGACCCCCGCATGGTGTTAGGAAAGCAACACACCTGCCTACTAGACAATAGCTGTCTGTATCAATGTATGTGAAGACCTTATGAAACAAAGAATGACTCACCAGTACAGTTACAGGGGCACGTATCTAGGAAAAAGGGGGCAGCTATTTGTGTCAGATGAACAACGACAGTGTTAGAGGAATTCTACAGAACATACTGTTGAGAAGCAACCATGTCCCGTCCTGCAGTGAAGTCGTGCAGGTAACCCATCAGCTACGCACTAGAGGACAAAATACTGTGATATGATATTGGTGGGGTGAAGAACAGCATGCCTACCGAGTAGTCAAAGCGACTAGAATAGAAATACTTACCTGCTAACCAACTCACTACACTATTAAGTTACCACCAAAATTGGGTAAGTAACCCTAACTAGTGTCTACGACCTCTTCCCTTGGCTGACGTGTTCTTCAAACATACTGACCCCACACTGTCTTCGTAGCAACTGCCACCACATGCAATGACGTTATCAATTCACTGGTACCATCTATGCAGCTTTCCTTAAGTAGGCAGTATTGTATTCAATGCTGAAGACTGCACTGCCTTCATTTAAGCAGCTTGGATCTAGAGCACGACACAAACATCTGTTCTGTCAGTGCTGACGGAATACCATCGCTTTGTCACAACTAAATTGCCAGATTCCCCTCATATTCAGTACTACCTGGTGCAGTAGAAATCGGGGGAACTATCCCATTGGTAATGTGAATTCCTCTGTCCAAAGGGAACCTAGTAACAGCTAGTTGGACTGATTTCCTGTAAAACCTAGAATGCCTCAGCTCAATTCCTCTATCTGCCAATAAAGCCATCAGCATCGTGAGTGCAGTTACCGTAACACCAAAGAAGCATATACCCTGAGGTTATCGAGAGAATTTATTCTTTGCTGACAAGACGTGTGACATCTTCCTGTCGGAAGAAAGGTGTGTACAGGAGATACTACAACTCAGGACCTTTGCCTTTAGTGTTGAAGTGCTGTACTGACTTTTACAGGCACGCTCCAGCAACGTTCTCAAACTAACTTCATCGCCCCCTTCTATAGAATTCTGGAACGCGAATTGCTAACCAGGATTGTTCGGATGTACACCAAGCCGGCTTTCGCCCCACACGAAACTGTGTGCCAAGTCCGGGCCCTCATCACATACTCTAGCAAACTTCTTGAAGGTAATGGAAACATTTACCTTCATTTATTTATGAGCAATCTACTATATCGTCTGGATACAGGACCTACTATATGAAGTGATGTAGATAATCCCAAATCAAAACAATAAAGCTTGCTGCAACCATGTTTTGTGACCTATCACATCACTATAGCAAAATGAGTAGCTAGGAATTCCTCCAAATTGGCTCACCTGAAGTGCAGTGTTAGTCCCACTGAAGTTAACGCATTACATCGTGGATGCGCCAGAAACAGCTTTTAAGAAATTTGGTTACGCTGCCGATTGGGTCAAGGCACAATTTTTCTTAAAATATGGAAGACGTCCTGACATCTACTTTGTCTACACTGACAATACTTCCGAAAAGAGAGGTTACTCTGTGCCTGTCCTTGGAACACCGGGACTCTGGACAAAGGCCAACAACCTGAAATTGACCTAAATATCTTTCCTCCCTTGGCCACGCAATGCGAGGAAAGCAAAAAAACAAGCTCCAGAACGATATTTTCACTCTGCAGCGGAGTGTGCACTGATATGAAACTTCCTGGCAGACTAAAACCGTGTGCCCGACCGACACTAACTCGGCATCTTCGCCCTACGCGGGCAAGTTTTCTACCATCTGAGCTACCCAAGCAGAACCCGTCCTCGCTGCGTTACTTCTGCCAGTAACTCCTCTCCTACCCTCCTAACTTCACTGACGCTCTCCTGCAGATCTTTCAAAACTAGCACTCCTGGAAGAAACGATATTGTAGCCACAGCCTGGAGGATATTTCCACAATCGAATTTCACTCTGCAAGATAGCTTCTGTGAAGTTTGGAAGGTAGAAGACGAGGTACTGGCGGATTTGAAGCTGCGAGGATGGGTCTTGAGTCGTGCCTGGGTAGCCGAGATGGTACAGGACTTGCCCATGGAAGGCAAAGGTCCCGAGTTCGAGTCTCGGTCCGGCACACAGCTTTAATCTGCCAGGAAGTTTCTTATCCAGATCATGCCACCCGAGTGGCGCGCACTGAAACTCTGAAGGATGGTATAAGTGTTACGTGGCGCAGCACAAAGTTTAATGAAGAGCATCTCTCCACTTTGGTACGTCGTTATTTGAACGATTGACGATGTAATGACGGTTTGTTTGAAAAATTACTCAAAAATGCCATAAACTGTTAGCACTGGATCGTGTAGTCTTCAGACACGTTTGGTAATTTGTTCAACATGGAGCTGTTAACATCGGAATTCGCGAAATCTCGAAGGCTCAGTGGATCCGAAATTCAGTGTCATTAGTAGTATCGTTTCAGTGATGTGAGTTTGTTTCGTAGATGTTTAAAAGCTTCCAGCTTTTTCACCGTGTTGAAGTGTACACACAGGGCTCGAGACATGCATATGCATATCCCATGTTAGTCAATCTGTCTCGGCGACTCACCCGGCCTTGTGCATGCGAGCCTGCCTGACAGCTGATGTTAGGACACCTGGGGCAGACAGCCTTTGCATACTCTGACCTAAATAGCACTGCCTATTAGAACTGTGTTAAGCATTTTATGTGAACCATTGAAATGATCCACGAAGAGCGCTATCGCCACTCTTAACAATTTTCGTATTGTAATCGTCGGCTGTCTTCTCTTCTCTGTGGGCGCACTGTGTGATCATGTCTGCTGCTTAGTTGGCAACACCTGACTGGCCACATTTCTCAGCATCTCGCCTCTAGCCACACCTCTACACCATTTTCAAACAACACTACAGAAAAATATAGAACGACTAAGTTTTATTTAACAATCACTATACAGATTGTAAATATATAACGGTTAGACAAAAATTACATTTTACTGTGGTGTCAACCATAACATTTTGGGCCTGTTAAAATTTTTCAGTTTTGTAACTACATAGTGGCTGAGGTATTTTATACCTACATTTTCTTTCAATATCTTCTTTTAGTGCATGTAATTTGTAATATAGTGAACATATATACTTATTTTTTCATTTTTTGTGTTGATTCAATGCAATGAAAATCGAAGAACATTCCCAATAACAAAAATAAAATCAAGACCGAAACAAAATTCAATTCGAACTAAAAGTGGGGCCTTGTGTAAGCTAGGCCATATGTCAAGTAACAGTGGTAAGTATGTCTAAGGTTATATATCTTACTTTGAAGGAACTACAAGTCTCTGGGAAAGAGCATTGGACATTTTCTTGTATATCTGATTCTGGCACAATAGAAATATATACGAGTGAAGGCGACTACTGACAAACGGAATTCATTGAGTTTTTGATAATACTTAGTTACGATGTTGCATTCGTGCATATGCGGAAAAATACAGAGGGAAAATTGGAAGATACGAATTAAATTAACACATGCACATACTTTTATGTTCTATTGTTAACGCTTCATTACATCTGTAGCGTCGTGTCAACAGACTGGAATTAGAGCTGCCTGATGCTAAATTCGAGTTGTGAAGTGATCTTGCCAAATCCCAGTACGGGTGCCTGAAATTACAAGCTGGAATATTTTCAGTCTAGGGAACTTGACGGAAAAGAATGAAAAAGCTCTGAAAGGTAACAGACCATAGAAATAGGTAGGTAGTGTGTGTGTTAGAGCCTTGTGTGGTTTGGTGGCAGATTCTTATCCTAACTTGTACAATCCTAGATCTGTCTGTGCTGGAAAGTGCCACAAGAAACTTCAGTCTGTCCTGGAGGCAGTAACGTAAATCCGGCAAGCTGTCATCTGAATCCCCCATGGCATCAGTTATGGTGCCTACGTAGGATCACATACACGGTGCTCATAAATCGCACACTTGCCTCGTGATATGACCTCCCTGTCCCAGATTCTACGTTTTCCACCACACAGTCATGTTGCCCCAGCTTAAAAGCAGTACCTATGACTTTTCAGTGTCCCAGTTGCTATCAAGTTTAACTTATGTGCCTGTTGTTGATATTGGGGTCGTGTAAAACTACTATTGATATGTCGTCTGATTTGTGAGTGCAGTATGACAAATGATCCTATTGCCTCAAATATTATTCACTTATCATTTAAGACTGCTCGTGTCATACAATTTGTTGACCACTTCATCAGCTGCTCTCATGTATCTGTTTCATGGTATATGAGTATTTTTGTTTCATTAGGTTGTGTGCTGAATCAAGGAACTTGCCTAGAACTAATCTTAGTAACGACCTTCGCCGTTCATTTTTTTTTAACCTGAGAATCCTATTAATATTCCGAAAGTTAATTTCTAATATTACCTTTCTCCATATTTCTTTGTATCATGAATTACATTCTCCCTAGTCTGGTCATTTTAACAGCTTCATAATACGAGTGTGTCTTTGATTTCATCGCTTTTTTCCCCCTTTATAAAAAATTAGAGAATTTATTTTCCATAAACCAAAAAATCATTAACGCAAGAGATGGTACAAGCATCAGCTACCCATGTGCAACTGCTATCTTAAAAAGAAAAATGTCCAATTAGAGCAATTTTCTCTACTGACTGAGTATAGTAATTCATAAATGGAATTTATGCTTTATTATAGATATGACATTCATTTTGTGCTGCTATAAAATTAAGTTAGTAATATGTTTTTGTTCTTTACTTTTCTCCATATAATGTAGCAGATGTGTATTAGTGCCTTTTCCAGTTCATTTTTGTGTCAGTTGTCGAAAATGAAAAGTTCACAATACGCACTCTGGTGAAATTAGTTCACAATGAATGTCTGACGTTGGAAACTAGCGTGGAATTGGGTGCCACTGACATCAAAAACTGCTGACCCCTGGCCTTTCTTCATGTATCGACACCTTGCCATTGAAGTTCGCCCTTACACTACTACAGTGAACTTCAGTAACGATGAACGAGCGGCTGAATTGGAATCCACGTCTTCTATTTTGCTACCAGTTTTGACAAATGGTGTCATCTTCAGGTCTCAAGCTTTAACTGCCATTCACAACCGTTCATGTGTTGTGAATGGCAAGTTACTCTTAGGGCCTGAGGATGACTAGATACCAAGCGAACTGGTAGCCAGATTAAACGACATCGATTCCAACACAGCCGCAGGCTTTTCTACTATTTAAGTACTTCATGTCCGTCTGAAGTGATGGGTTACCAGCGACATTACAGACGAAGGTCTTACATATCTTTATATCGAAGTTCAAAATTATGGCCGGAGTAATACTTTTATTCAGTGGCGTTGCGTTTTTTTTTTTTTTTGTTTTGTTTGTGGTTTTAGGGCGCAAAACTTCTATGGTCATTAGCGCCCAGCCCGTGACATAGAAAACAGGAAAAAAACGAAATTTAAAATCAGCAGCAATGGGAACAAAATCATAAAATTTGAGTAACTAAAGGCAGAAGGAATGCTTAAAAATCCACTATAGAAAGGGGTTGGTTGTCCCCCAAAAAAAGCTTCAAATGACTGACGTCATTTCACTGTCACTAATAAACTGTAGAACGCGGTCAGCTGAGCGCGTGTCATCTGCTAAAATCGACGATAGATCAGGCGATAGCTGTAGACGGGAGCGTAACGGATTAAAATAGGGGCATTCAATTAAAAGGTGTCTGACCGTCCACAGCTGAGAGCAGTGGGGACAGAGTGGGGGAGGATCACTGCTTAAAAGATGTCGATGACTAAAAAGACAGTGCCCTATCCGGAGTCGAGCTAAAATTACCTCCTCCCGACGACGCGTTCGGGAGGAAGAGGTCCAAGCGCAAGGAAGGGCTTTCACTTCCCGCAATTTATTGTGGGGAAGTGTTGACCAATGCGCATGCCATAAATGAGCAGCTTGGCGGCATAAAACGCTCCGTAGATCGGTAAACGGAAGAGACTGAATAGCTGGCCGAGGAAGAGAGACTGCAGCCTTGGCCGCTATATCGGCCGCCTCATTTCCACAGATACCAGCGTGTCCCGGGAGCCAGAGGAACGCCACTGAGACGCCCCCCAGGTGGAGCAAGCGCAGACAGTCCTGAATCCGGTGGACCAGAGGGTGCACAGGGTAAAGAGCTTGGAGACTTAGGAGAGAGCTGAGAGAATCTGAGCAGATTACGTACTGTATCCGCTGATGGCGGCGGATGTAGTGGACAGCCTGGAGAACAGCGTAAAGCTCCGCAGTATAAACCGAACACTGGTCGGGAAGCCGAAAGTTATTTGGGGTGTCGCCAACAAGATAGGCACTCCCTATACCTAACAATGTTTTCGAGCCATCGGTGTAAATAAATGTGGCATCCGTCATTTGTGCACATAGAGCAGCAAATGCCCGACGGTAAACAAGTGTAGGGGTACCATCCTTGGGAAATTGACATAGGTCTCTGGGGACGGAGCCAAGGCGGTGCTGTGCCCCAAGTTGTCAAGAAGGTTTTAGGAAAGCGGAAGGAAAGAGAATGGAGCAGTTGACGGAAGCGGACTCCCGGGGGCAGTAGGGAGGAGGAGCGGCCTGCATACCCGACATCAAAGGAGGCGTCGAAAAAAAGGTCATGCGCTGGATTAGCAGGCATGGAAGACAGATGGCTAGCATAACGACTCAGAAGGACTGCCCGCCGATTGGACAGCGGAGGTTCAGCAGTCTCAGCATAAAGGCTTTCCACAGGGCTGGTGTAAAAAGCTCCAGATACTAAACGTAATCCACGGTGGTGGATAGAGTCGAGACGCCGAAGAATAGACGGCCGAGCAGAGGAGTAGACTATGCTTCCATAATCCAATTTCGAGCGCACTAAGGCGCGATAGAGGCGGAGAAGGACCACTCGGTCCGCTCCCCAAGAGGTACCATTCAGGACACGGAGGGCGTTAAGCGAACGCAGACAGCGAGCCGAAAGATAGGAAACGTGGGAGGACCAGCACAGTTTTCTGTCAAACATAAGACCCAAGAATTTAGCGACGTCGGAAAACGGAAGGTTGACAGGACCTAGATGTAAGGAGGGCGGAAGAAACTCCTTACGTCGCCAAAAATTAACACAAACGGTCTTACTGGGTGAGAAACGGAAGCCGGTTTCGATGCTCCACGAGTGGAGGCGATCGAGACATCCTTGAAGACGTCTATCAAGAAGGCTGGTCCGTTGAGAGCTGTAGTAGATCGCAAAATCGTCCACAAAGAGGGAGCCCGAGACATCAGGAAGGAGACAATCCATAATTGGATTAATGGCGATGGCAAACAGTACAACACTCAGCACGGAGCCCTGGGGTACCCCGTTTTCTTGGGAGAAAGTACGGGAGAGAGTAGTGTTCACCCGCACCCTAAATGTGCGCTCTGCCATAAATTCGCGAAGAGAAAGGGGCAGCCGGCCTCGAAAGCCCCAAGAGAACAGTGTGCGGAGAATGCCTCTCCTCCAACAGGTATCGTATGCTCTCTCCAGATCAAAAAATATTGCTACCGTTTGGCGTTTCCGGAGAAAATTGTTCATGATATAAGTGGAGAGAGCAACAAGATGGTCAACGGCAGAACGATGCTTTCGGAATCCGCATTGGGCTGGTGTTAAAAGACTGCGGGACTCCAGCCACCAAGCTAAACGGTAATTCACCATACGCTCCAAAACCTTACAGACACTACTCGTGAGAGAAATGGGGCGATAGCTAGAGGGGAGATGTTTGTCCTTTCCAGGTTTCGGAACGGGAACGACAATAGCTTCCCGCCATCGCCTGGGAAAGGTATTGTCGGTCCAAATTCGATTATAAAGGCGAAGGAGGTAACGCAGGCTATGGGTTGATAAATGCAGCAACATTTGGACATGGATACCATCCGGTCCTGGGGCGGAGGAGCGAGAAGAAGAGAGTGCATGTTGGAGTTCGCGCATGGAGAAAACAGTATTGTAGCTTTCGCGATTGTGAGAGGAGAAAGCAAGAGGTCGCACTTCCGCTGCACGTTTCTTCGGGAGAAACGCTGGCGGGTAATTTGAAGAGCTCGAAATCTCAGCAAAGTGCTGACCCAATGAGTTAGAAATTGCGACGGGGTCCACTAAGGTATCATGCGCGACAGTGAGCCCAGAGACCGGGGAGAAACTAGGCGCGCCTGAGAACCGTCGAAGCCGACTCCAAACTTCCGAGGAGGGAGTGAAGGTGTTAAATGAGCTAATAAAGTATTTCCAGCTTGCCTTCTTGCTATCGCGGACGACGCGACGGCATCGCGCACGGAGCTGCTTATATCGGATACAGTTGGCCAAAGTTGGATGATGACGGAAAATGCGAAGAGCACGTCGCCGCTCACGTATTGCGTCACGGCATGCCTCGTTCCACCAAGGAACTGGAGGGCGCCGGGGCAATTCGGAGGTGCGTGGTATTGAACGTTCCGCAGCTGTGAGAATAACGTCGGTAAAATGTGTGACCTCATCGTCGACGCTGGGAAAGCGACGGTCATCGAATGTCGCTAGAGACGAAAAAAGTGTCCAATCGGCTTGGGCAAACTTCCAGCGACGCGAGCGCATATATGGCAGTTGAGGCTGCAGTCGAAGAACACATGGAAAGTGGTCACTCGAGTGTGTATCATCAAGGGCGAACCATTCGAAGCGCCGAGCTAGCGGAACAGTACCGACCGCAAGGTCCAAATGAGATAAATTTGCCGTGGAGGCAGACAAAAATGTGGGGACCCCAGTGTTGAGGCAGACTAGATCCGCTTGGTGGAAGACGTCTAGCAATAGTGAGCCACGTGGACAAGGATGTGGAGATCCCCAAAGCGGGTGGTGGGCATTGAAGTCCCCAACCAGCAAATAGGGGGGTGGAAGCTGATCAAGAAGATGAAGGAGATCAGCTCGTGCCATTGGTGTAGACGATGGAATGTATACCGTACAAAGAGAGAACGTGTATCCAGAAAGGGAAAGACGGACGGCGACAGCTTGGAAGGAAGTGTTTAAGGGGATTGGGTGATAATGGAGAGTATCATGGAGCAGAATCATGAGTCCTCCATGGGCTGGAGTGCCTTCAACAGAGGGGAGGTCATATCGGACGGACTGAAAATGAGGGAGAACAAAGCGGTCATGGGGACGCAGCTTTGTTTCCTGAAGACAGAAGATGACCGGCGAGTAGGATCGTAAGAGGATCGACAATTCCTCCCGATTGGCGCGAATGCCGCGGATATTCCAGTGGATAATGGACATAGGGTGAACAGATATTGGAGGAACGTCACCAAGGGTGCTGTCAACTCAACGACTGCTCAGAGCTTGCGACCGACAGCATGGAATGGCATTCAGTCGAAGGCAGAAGATCCTGATCCATAGGTTGGTCAGGAGCAGCTCCTGCCACCAACGATCGGCCAGTTGACCGGCCACCAGCAGTGCGCCTCGGCGACACAGAAGATGGCCGAGGGCGATTTCCGCCAGGTGGTGCTGTAGATGGGACACGCCTTGGCGGAGAAGGAGAGGAACTGTGTTTCTTCGTAGCCTTCTTGGAGATATGTTTAGATGATTGAGGAACCGATGGTTGTGAAGTTGCAGTACGTAAAAACTCTTCACGAGAATGCTCTTTTTTTGAAGACTTGGCGTCTGACTTTTGGGCTCGAGATTTAGCAGAACCCGACGAAGGGTGAGCCATAGAGTGGGCAGGCGAAAGAGGTGAGGTTGAACGGGCGATCTTTGCGCTGGCCGATCTGACGACCGTGGTACTAAAGGTGAAGTCGCAAGTCTGCGTGGCCGCCTCCTTTGTTGGTCGAGGAGAAGCAAGGACAGCGCTGTATTTACCTTTCTGAGGCACGGTGGGCTGTCGACTGGCGAGTAACTTTCGAGCAGCAAAGGTCGACACCTTTTCCTTCACTCTTATTTCCTGGATCAGCTTTTCGTCCTTAAAAACAGGGCAATCTCGAGAGGAGGCAGCGTGGTCACCCATACAGTTGATGCAGCGAGGGGATGGAGGTGGACAAGCACCCTCATGGGCATCCTTGCCACAAGTAACACATTTGGCCGGATTGGAACAGGACTGGCTGGTATGATTGAACCGCTGACATCGATAGCAACGCGTAGGGTTTGGGACATAAGGGCGAACGGAAATTATCTCATAGCCTGCTTTGATTTTTGATGGGAGTTGAACTTTGTCAAATGTCAAGAAGACAGTGCGGGTTGGAATGATGTTCGAATCAACCCTTTTCATAACCCGATGGTCAGACAGGTAATGCTGAATTTCTTCGTCAGACAATCCATCGAGGGAGCGCGTATAAACGACTCCACGCGAGGAATTTAAGGTACGGTGCGGTTCCACCCGGACAGGGAAGGTGTGGAGCAGAGAAGTACGCAGCAATTTTTGAGCCTGGAGGGCACTGTGGGTTTCGAACAACAGGGTGCCGTTCCGTAATCTGGAACAAGACTTTACAGGACCCGCAATTGCGTCGACACCTTTCTGTATAATGAAAGGGTTGACCGTGGAAAAGTCGTGACCTTCGTCAGACCGAGAAACAACAAGGAACTGTGGCAACGATGGAAGAACAGTCTGTGGCTGAGACTCAGTGAACTTACGTTTGTGAGCAGACATAGTGGAAGGTGAGGAAACCATTGCGGAAGAATCCCCCATGATTACCGGCGTCTCCGATGGCGCGCTCCTCCCTTGTGGGGGCCCTCGCCGAGGGCACACCCGCCTTAGGTGATTGTTCACACCTCAGGTCACACCTCCCGACAAACGGACGGAGGGACCAATCAGCACTTTCGGAAGGTATCAGCTCGGGTAATCACCCCTCCCTGGGCCTGGCCGTTACCAGGGGGTACGTACGTGTCCTACCTGTCTACCCGGGGCGGGGAATTACGCGTTACCCCGTCACCGGCTACGCATGGAAGTGCGTGGGTCGGCCTTCAGACACGCACAGGGAGGAAAGAAGGGAAAGGGAAAGGAAAGAAGAGGGGGTCTCAAACGCCGTAGCGGAGAGAAGGGCAAGGAGAAGAGGGAAGGAAAAGAGAAGGACAGAGGAAGGACGAGGACTGGCAAGTGTAAGAGCAAGGAATTTGGAACAGTTTCGAGCGTCCGTCTCCGGACGTAGGCACAAACCATACTCCCAGAGGGGGAGAAAGGAAGGAAAGAGACAGAGGTGAGGGGGGGGGGCGAAGATGGGGGACGGGGAGGGATGCGGAAAGGGAAGGGAAGGTATGCAGCCCGGAAAAGGAAGGAGGGCCACATTAGCTCGGGGTCCCGTGCTCGCTACGCACGTGTCCACAAAAGAGTTGTGGACCCCCTGGGGGGGGGGGGTGGTGTGGCGTTGCGTGGTTTCAGTCCATGTCACGTATTTGTGCTGTGTGAGAAATGTTGCAGATGTCATAGAGGGTTTTCTTTATGTTAGTGCCTGCTACTGTTTAATCGTCTGATGTAACCACTTGTAAAAACCGAAGTTCTAAACAGTTTTTGTGGATATTGTAATAAATAGCACAGTCGATGGCCAAATTCGTACGACACTGATCCTACAACAAACGTTTAACGGGAAGTTTACCACCTGTGAAGTGCGAGCACACGAGAAGTGTGAGCAAGTAAGAAGTCAGGAATGGATATTAAAGGTTTTGTAATTGTGAACAGTGGCCTACTGCTTTTAGCCAGTTGCACAGCAATTCATCAGACAACGCTGATGAAATAATTGTTAACAAACGACGGGAAGAAATAAGGACCTCTGTAACTAAAGCAGGTGAAGAAATTCAAGGAGACAAAAAGCTAACTAAGAAGAGTTGTATCAATGAGACATGTGAACAAGCTGTGAAGGCCAGGAAGAGAGCAAGGGCGGTAGACATCCTGGACAGAATGTGCCAAACAACAGGAAGCAGGCAAAACCTTAAGAATAGAAACGAATATGATTCGGAGATAATTCATACACTGTACATGTCCAAGGCAATATTATTAACTGTAAAAGTGAAATCTCTGTGTGGATGAATAATTGACTTTCTGCCTTTTTCCCAGCAGAACAGAGCCAGGAGCAAAGGATGCCGATGTTTTACATTAGAGGCACTTTCTATGGGTATCCAATGGAAGCCCAACTTAGTACAGGTGCGGTATGGCTCTATGGCTCTATGCCCCCCCCCCCCCCCCCCATCGCCCTTTGGGAGTCTTTTCGTTGTGCGCCTACCTGTGACTCAGCATCTCTGCTGTATTATTATTATCGTCTCGTCTATTAATATCTTCAATATTAATGTATTAAATGTACTAATGGATATAGCCTGCGTCTGAAGGTTACATTAATGTGCAAAAATCTTAAGTAACTGGTTGAGAATTTCTTAAAATGACTTCTTTTATATGTACATTAATATAGGTGGTATGTCATGGTTCTGTTATTGTGTTTAACATTTTTTCACCCTTCCTCGAAACTTAAAAAAGCTTAGATGGTTCTCCTGACACTAGTTTCTTGCTATCTTCGTGACAGGAGCCAAAACAGCTAGCGTATGAGTGATCTTCATTGAGTGATGGGGTTTGGGCTGCCATGTGGGTGAGCCCTGGCCTGACAACCAAGGTGTGCAGCGAGTGATCTGCTTCATCCGCCAGGTGAGTTAGTCTGTCCGGCAGTGGCATATTCCTTGTATTTATCCTTGAGAGTTATTAAATGCTGAAGATACACGGAGTGCCTTTCCATATGAGAACAATACAAAGGTTCAAGGAGAAACCGCAAACACATCTGAAGATGGAGAAAGAGCAATGAGGAAACAGAAGGATAATAAGATACGGTAACGGCAGATATATTGAAGGCAGGAGAAGGAACTCTTCAGAAAGAGCCATACAATCTCATAAGAAATCCCTGAGGAGTGGAAATCACTCGCCATCATCCCACTGCATCAAAAGAACAGTAAGAGAGATTGTACGAAGTACAGAGCCATTTCTGTCTTAAGTGTACCTTATAAAGGTTTATCTTTAATAATACTTGAGAAACTTACGCCATTTGCAAAATATGTTGTACGAATTCCCAGGCAGGCTTCCAGGAAGTACGATCGACCATCAATCGATTATTCACCATGTAACAAATCTGGGGAAAGTGCTGGGGATTCAACCATCTGTTTCTGGTAACGTTCGTGGCCTGCTCAAAGGGTTGTGGCGGTATCCTCAGGTTCAGAATGTACAACATCCTGAGGGAGCTTACTATACGCATTACGTTAATAAATGTGGTCAAGGTGTGCACAGCAGAGATGAAAGCCAAAGTCAAATACTAAGGGGGGCTGTCCAAGGAGTTCCAGATCAGAAGGGGTGAGAGACAAGGTGGTATTTCACTACTATTATTCGACCTGGTCCCAAAGAAAGTAATCCGAGAAATAAAGAGGGAAAAAAAGGGGTGACACTAAATGGTAGGAGAGATTTATTGTGTTATGCAGAAGACAGCGCAGTTCTAGCAGAATCAGTGGAAGAGACAGCAGAAACTGTAGAGGACCTAGCACAAGGTACAAGAAAGTTTGGGGTACGGATTAATAGGGGAAAGACTGAGGTCATGGAGGTATAAATAGAAGCCCCTAATGACATCCCATTACAGGCAGGGATATCAATATTTGCTTAATTGGAAAATCTTGAATAACCTAGGCACACGGTTCAACAGGCGAAATAATTTGAAACGGGGAAAAAACTAACGTATTGTGAATGGGTCTAAAACTGATTTCAGTATAAAGCAGATAATATCATCCAAGAATGTCACGTAAGACCGAACTGAAGACCTACTATGCCATTAAAGTGCCGGTATTATTGTATGGGACCTAAGCCTGAAGCCCAACAAGGAAGAATGAAGAAATCTTGGGTCTTTGACAGAATAATTATGACGACAGGCTTTAGGCCAGTCCATGAAGGGAGTGTAATATCCCTTCGCCCTGCTAGCTACTGGATGTGAACCGACCGGTTCAACAACCTTCCTATCGTTATTGGTTTAATGTTAGTATATATCGCAAGGTGGTGCGTTTCGTCTGCGTGAGCGACATTTTTATTCTTTTACTCCACATTGCACCATGGCGAGCGAAAGAAAGTAAGAAAATCGGAATGTGAGAGGACTCTCACCAACCCCCACACCCGAGGAGGAGTCGAACCTCCGACGTGGGGGAGCGTTAGGATCGTGACAAGGCGGTCTGGGCTACCAGTCTTTATGTGGAGTCCAGTAACAGCCGGAATGCAGTCCGTTGCACTTCATAAGTTATCCGTCGTATTTAATTTTCATCGCAAGATTCTGTGATGGACTATTATGTACTACAAACTAGTATAGGACTTCGAACATTTAGTGGTCGATGTTTCCTGTAGTACCTGCTTCAATAAATGGTCAAAAGCACAGAGAAAGTTTTCCCTGCTGGATGATCCATTTCACTCTCAGACTATCATCGAATAGCGAAATGGGAATGGTTGTGTTCCAATTCGAGAAAATTCTATGGAAGTTCTATCTCACATTACACCACAAGAGTAACTTTTCAATGTATACGAAATGACGTATGCTCTGGCAATAGTCACCACCGATCGTAAGGATGTTCCTCACAGAGACACGAACAGGGCCACTGCACGCACCAGTTCAATAACATCGAGATTAATATTACCAGCTTGAAAACAATTTCTTTTTTGCTGTAGCAGAAGTAGTTGTTTGCTTCGCGAATTACACATTTGTAATGGCTGAAGACCATGGCTGTCCCTGCAGCTCCTTATCCATTACCCAGTCGTCCAGTTGCTGCTTGAACTGCTGGGTTCTCTCTTGGAACTTTTGTTCCACTCGCCCTTCACATCCGGACGCTAATTGCGTGTTCGTCTTCGATGGAAAAATTATGAAGACGATTTTTGAGCGTGTCCACGAAAGGAGATCGTGGAAACAGACAAATGCAAGAATTTTATGAGCTGATGCAAGCGAAGATTGTTCAAAAACTGAAGGTGCGAAGAGTAAGATTGGCAGGCCACATTGCTAGGAGCCAAGGCACCTCTAGCGCAAAAGCCGTGCATATGGGAAGACCTGATGGTCCTTGTCCAATCGGAAGACTCAGAAAGCGATGGATGAGCTACATGAAGACCTTTTCCAGCTATGAGTCACAACAAATGGATCCAAACTGCACAAGGTCATCTATGGAGGAACACTGAGGTCGGTACATCACCTACAGGGTTCTCGATCGCCGAATTGATGATGAGGCGAGGTAAGCAACAATGGTGCCGGAACAGGTTGCACAATACTGTATAGTTTATTAAGAAACTAATTTTCCGAAAAAACCTGCAAGCTGTAGGACATTTTATCTGGAAAATTGTGAGGCTTGTGACAAATAGCAGTAAAAGCTATGACAAATGAACGGGGCGGAAATTGTCTAAATATCTGCAAGACACATTTCGTAACGCAGTTTGTGGCTTCAAGCTATTCCTATGTTTGCAGCTCTGAGAAAGTAGTGTGTGGAGTCTGCAGGAGACTGGAGAAAATCGTTTACCGACAAGTTTAAATTCAACCACGTGCGACTTCTCGACAGATGTTTGATGACTTTGTATTTGAGGATGTTCTTCATGCTATTATTTTGTGAACGAAGTGAGTTATATCAAAAAGGCATACAAGAACGTTTGGTAGGCTGAAAGGTAAAAACACAGTGACATCAAGATATCGTGTCAAAATTTGAATTTTTGATCACGTAGTTACTTCCATGAACCTAATCTTTATTAACGATCTATGAGAAGCATCAAGCCATTCGCAGCGTGATGCTACTCATTTCTAACACGAAAATGGAATTAATCATTTACTAAAGTCAAGTATGAACTTAACGAGCTGTTTCTACATGCGAGTTACAAGTTTAACGACAGGAACTATAAGGATCAAGCGACCTACCAAAGTTCTCTATATTGTAATTGGGTTCTGTGTATCTAATGGCAGATTTCTACCTGTCAGCCGACGTTTTGAAAAGGAAGCGTTTAGAAATGTCCAACTGTGTTACACGCTATATACCAAGCTGGCGACTTATGACGATCTTTAAGCGGGAATGTGTTTTATCTCCGCTTACAGTCACTCATGTGCAGTGAACCGGCTTTATGCTGCGCCCACGCACTATGCTCAAGGGAGAGTCTTTGTGGCAATGATCGACTGAAGCGGTTTCGGGACAGGACACATTTATTTTTCCTACCGTTACAATAAATGACAAATAACATTCTTCGCTAATGTCCGTTCATACAGGTGCGTTGCACTGGCGGCACGGCTCGATCACCGATGCCGGAGGGTACACACTCCGGTGACGAGCCGGAGGGTACACACTCCGGTGACGAGCCGGAGGGTACACACTCCGGTGACGAGCCGGAGGGTACACACTCCGGTGACGAGCCGGAGGGTACACACTCCGGTGACGAGCCGGAGGGTACACACTCCGGTGACGAGCCGGAGGGTACACACTCCGGTGACGAGCCGGAGGGTACACACTCCGGTGACGAGCCGGAGGGTACACACTCCGGTGACGAGCCGGAGGGTACACACTCCGGTGACGAGCCGGAGGGTACACACTCCGGTGACGAGCCGGAGGGTACACACTCCGGTGACGAGCCGGAGGGTACACACTCCGGTGACGAGCCGGAGGGTACACACTCCGGTGACGAGCCGGAGGGTACACACTCCGGTGACGAGCCGGAGGGTACACACTCCGGTGACGAGCCGGAGGGTACACACTCCGGTGACGAGCCGGAGGGTACACACTCCGGTGACGAGCCGGAGGGTACACACTCCGGTGACGAGCCGGAGGGTACACACTCCGGTGACGAGCCGGAGGGTACACACTCCGGTGACGAGCCGGAGGGTACACACTCCGGTGACGAGCCGGAGGGTACACACTCCGGTGACGAGCCGGAGGGTACACACTCCGGTGACGAGCCGGAGGGTACACACTCCGGTGACGAGCCGGAGGGTACACACTCCGGTGACGAGCCGGAGGGTACACACTCCGGTGACGAGCCGGAGGGTACACACTCCGGTGACGAGCCGGAGGGTACACACTCCGGTGACGAGCCGGAGGGTACACACTCCGGTGACGAGCCGGAGGGTACACACTCCGGTGACGAGCCGGAGGGTACACACTCCGGTGACGAGCCGGAGGGTACACACTCCGGTGACGAGCCGGAGGGTACACACTCCGGTGACGAGCCGGAGGGTACACACTCCGGTGACGAGCCGGAGGGTACACACTCCGGTGACGAGCCGGAGGGTACACACTCCGGTGACGAGCCGGAGGGTACACACTCCGGTGACGAGCCGGAGGGTACACACTCCGGTGACGAGCCGGAGGGTACACACTCCGGTGACGAGCCGGAGGGTACACACTCCGGTGACGAGCCGGAGGGTACACACTCCGGTGACGAGCCGGAGGGTACACACTCCGGTGACGAGCCGTGGCTCGACCGCGTGGACCGAGCGAGACAGAAGGCCGCGTCACAGAATGTTCTGCTCCTGGCGCGACCGGAGGCGCCGTAACGTCCGCGAAGAAGCTGAAGACACAAACGGCGACTGCGTTTACGAGCGCGCGTACGCATTTACGGCGGAGTCACGTTGACTCTACGCACGCGGTCCGCGGCGGAAGAACTGGGAGACGTGTGTCGCATCGCGTCGACTAGCTCGCACTGGCTGCTTGCTTTGTTCCCGTGCGGTCCGGTGTGCGACGCACCGTTGCCGAAATTCTGCGTAACGGTACAGCTGGCCCTACTTGTGTCGGCAGTGCCCTAGTTCAGCCCTTCGTGCGTTGGACGGTGCTGCCGCCACAATCTCACCGACAGTTGGAAGGAGATGTTGGCCGTACATGGCGCGTATACCACCGGCCCGTTCTGTTTTGACTGAAGTAAACCCGCGGCACTCTAATAGAACTTTCCAACGCACGGGTCCAGCAGAACACAGGAAACTGACTTTTTCAAATGGCTCTGAGCACTATGGGACTCAACATCTTAGGTAATAAGACCCCTAGAACATAGAACTACTTAAACCTAACTAACCTAAGGACATCACACACACCCATGCCCGAGGCAGGTATCGAACCCGCGACCGTAGCAGTCCCGCGGCTCCAGACTGCAGCGCCAGAACCGCTAGACCACCGCGGCTGGCTCAGGAAACTGACTCATGACCAATTTATTCCCATGCAGTACTGTCAAACGGTTTTCTGCCGAGTGCACTGTACCTTGCTCGAACTTCTCTGAAGGCCTGTGGAAAGGGTATCCATTTGAAAAGATCGCCATATATCTCCCGAAAGCAACCAAAATTTACCACCAGATGGAGGCTACTGCTCATACAGTTTTTTTGGTCTGAAGATGACCATAGGCGAGGTCGAAACCCGTTAGCAGAGTAAATAAATTTGTGACCAAGACTGATTTTAATATTAACTACAAGTAATAACATTGATCACTGTCTGCTCCCATGATGTATTCAGAGCTAACCAAAATTCTGGTTGTCCCAATGCACTATTACCAAGGGATGGAATAATGCAAACACTTAGCTGGGGGATTTCATCCACCAACACACGAAGTAAGAATAGCTGAAGTGGGAGGTAAGCATCCGCTTCCTTAATTTTAGTACGCCAAAATTGCGTACACTGGTGGAGTAAATAAGCGACGCCGACTCTTCGAGGATTTGCTGCAATAAATAATTATAAAAAGCGTTTTTAGTAAGCTGTTATTAAGCTGCTGTTAAACGCTGCTGTTAAACGCTTACAGTCGTTATAAATATAATTTAAGTGTTGTTAAAGTAGTGAAGTGTAAAATAAGCTTAAACGGGGTAAGAAGTTTATTTTCCTTCTCGCGCCTATATCACTTATTTTAGGCTTAATTTCACGTGCGCATATCGTATGTAAACAGTGACTTAAACTTACATGTAATCACCCGTTTTTTATTCAGTACTCTTCCAATTTATATCTGCCTGAATAGATTCTAGGGTCCTTTGTTTACCTTTTCGTCAGTAATTAAATCAGTTTATACTATTTCTGTTTTTACCATGAGTGAGAAGTGTGACATGTCGTAGGATCGTTAGTTCTGGGGTGTGGTGTAATGCGTGCTGTAGTTTCTTTCATTGGGGCGAATGTAGTGGCGTGCGAAATGGGGACATAAATGACGCTCACCTGTGGTATTGTAGGATCTGCAGTAGAGATAGGAAAATACTGGAACAGCAAGGGAAAATTGCAGCTCTTCAAGACCTAGACAAGGCAAGGGAGGATCTGGACAGGTTAAAGAGGGAGAAGGGTGATCAGAGGTGGGAAGTGGCAACAGGTAATACGGGGAACAGGCAAAGGAGAGCATCAGACAGCTTTGTCATAAATCTGTAAAATAGATTTGACCTGTTGCCTCAGTCAGAATCGGATGAGCCTCATGTAGCTGAAGCTGTAGGACTTGAAAAAGGCAAGGAAATTTGTAATGACAAAGAAAGTTCTGGTGTTAGGTAGTTCCTATGGTACAGGCGTTGGTCAACTATTGCAGGAAAATCTAGGTCCAGAGTACCAGGTCACAAACTTTTTCAAGCCTAGTGCAGATCTGGGTCAGGTAGCAGAGGATGTAGGGTCTTTATGCAAGTATTTCACGAAGGAGGATGCTGTGGCTATAGTGGGTGGTCCGGGAAATAGCATTGACAGAGACAATGAATACTCCATAGCGAGTGACCTGGTGAAGACAGCATCAGCAACGAAGCATACGAGTGTGGAATTTGTGTGTGTTGAGACGCCATGATTGGCCTCATTTGAATTCCGTCGGGAGGGTGAACTGAGTTGGAGTGGCTGCTTAGGACTGATATAGGGACCCATATTCGTTTGATTCCTGTGGATGCCATCGATAGGTGGGACTACACTAGGCATGGCCTTCACCTCAATAAGAAAGGCAAGGGAAAACTGTCTGGGTTGACTGCAGAAAAGGGGGGACACTGTCAAAAGTGGTAAAATACCAGTTGTCACAGGTGTCAGAGGGATGCCTTTTTAGGTTAGGGAAGGGGAAAGAATACGAGTTTTAGGAGAGATTGGCAGACAGTTTGCTAAAATTTGATTCCTGTTCATCTGTTTTCTCAAACAGCCTCCATCTAAACAATGTTTAACAGAAAGTAAAGAGAAACTGCCGGTTCATCTTCGCCAAAGCAGTTATAATCCCATTAGTATGCAGTATCAGTTATCTTTATTACACCAGAACACTCCGGGACTCAGAAATAAAGTTAATGAACTAGTCATTTGTATTGATGAAATTACTTCATTTAACCCAATTGACATGATCTGCCTCTGAATATCAAGTGACCACTGATATAAATATGTTGGACATTTCAGGATTTAAGCTATCTTCATACTCCTGCGGAGTATGATATGGATGGAGGAGGAGTTGCCACATTTATTAAAAACTGCCATAAATTCAAGAACACTGAAATCAATAAATTCTATTTAGAGCAGCATCTGGAAGCATGTGCAACAGAAGTAGAGTTCCATAATAGATCCTATATAATAGCAACTATTTACCGACCACCTGCAGGAAAATATGTATTCGGAATTCACCTAGAAGCTCTTTTGGGTTATGTAACAGGAAGAAACAAATTTTGATTGTGGTGACTTTAATACAGAATTTATAATGCAATCTTCCTGTAAACATTTACTGCAGTTAATGTGTTTCAATCTAACTGACACTATAAACTTTCCACCGAGGATCACTAAATCCGCAACAACAGCCGTTGTTACCATTTTTATAGACAAATCAAAGGAACAAAATCATATAAAACCTGTAATAAATGATCAGATCATGACATGCAGCTCTGTGTTTTAGATGTAAATTCTAAGCAGATTATCATGACTGCTAAACCTGAGTACAGGAGAGTAGTCATTCAACCAAAAATTGTGTGTTAGAAAACTGCTCAAAGATATGAACTGGAAAGATGTTTATAGTGCTCATGACATGAAGGAAAAATATAACGTTTATGAACAATGTCAGTGCCATGTTTGAAAACTGTTTTCCTCTAAAAGTTAGTCAAATCAAACAGAAGTCTATAATAAAACCATGGATTACACAAGGAATAAAGATTTCCTGTAAGACGAAAAGGAAAATGTGTGTTGACCAAGAATAGCTCCAATGCTGCCGATTTATCTAAATATAAGGAATACTGTAAAATATTAAAAAAAGTAATTCAGGCATCTAAACAAATGCACTATGAGAGGAAGATAGCAATGTCAGGGAATAAAATAAAAACAATATGTGATATAGTGAAGGAGGAGACTGTAGAACCAGAAAGGAACAGGATCATATAGCATTAGGGGTGGATGACATTAGAAACCGATGGGTATTGTGTGGGAAATCAATCTATCAAGTACGTTATATCCGTTACTCATAGAATGGGATGGTCAGAATCAGAAAGTAATGCCCTTGAGTATCTGAAACCAGTCTTTACAAATAGCTTCAGGTACATGAATATGTTACTTCACCAAAAGAAATAACTTTCATAATAAAATCTTTAAAAACAAGGCATTCTAGTGGTTACAATGAAATATCGACAAAGTTAGTTAAGGCATGTTCTTGTGAGTTTAGTGCAATTCTAAGTTACTAATCTCGAGGGGAAGACGTGGTCCTGTAAGTCTGGATTTCTGGGAACAGTGCAGGCGAATGGCTGACCTACAGAATGATTTTTTCAATTGTTGGAGGGGGAAAGGAGACTAATCAATTCGACCGCGGCGAGAGCTTTGTGTTTTTTATGGGAACTCAGAGCAAGCAGACTCAGGGGACACTATACAGACTACTCTGCCGTGAAATGTAGTCTTTAGGTCTACTACCAGAGACGAAACGACACTGATTTGCTTTCCGGTGGATACCTCAATGATAGATATTCTTCTGAGACTTATCACTGCATCTGACACAGCTTGAATTGGCAGATGAGTCCCGGTGGTATCCGTATGTACCACCTGAAGTCTTCTTGTCAACTCTTAGCAGTTATTGCGACAATATCTGGCGGCATGAGCTGGTTAACAACGAATTTATTTCTCATATCTTATTAAATTGACTTACGGTCACCAATAACTGGACTGACAGGCATAGATAGCTAACCTCATTTGCCTTTTCGGTATGATTGCTGTTATCAACACATGGCTGTGTGGTGTTGAATTACTAACCTTGGGAAGTTGACTGCTACTGACTCCATCTCCTTGTCAAGCAGCATCGCCAAATTTGAACTATTGAAATGTCAATACCCAGGATTCAATACTTGGACCAGAGCCACGTTGCAACAGCATTCATTAAAATTCGCTGCCTAAAATTGTAATGAGCCCCTAAATTCTTTGGGGAGCTAAATGCCTCAGTCGCCCGACTGACTCACGTCATGCCGACTTGTTAGGTTGTAAAATTAATAGAGATAGTGGTTTCAATCTTGATAAATCATGGAATCCGGCACTTGCTGTAATAAATTCGCAAAGACGTCGTCACAGTGCAGCTCAATGATATATCGATATGCCAACACAGATCAACTGCGGAGTCATAGATACAACTCGCGCATTATGCACGTCTCTGCCGCCGACCAACGTCTCTGGCGCATTTGCATCTGTGACCGCATGCGCAGTCGCGCGGTAGACGAGTATGAAGGGACGAAGCGAGCACTGGAGTGGCAGTCTTGCAGCTCACTCTGAAGATGGCTGAATGTTAGAGAGGTGAAATATTAGGAGATTTCTTGCGGCTGCATACCCGAAACTTAATGGAACAGTCTTTGCGCCGCCAAAACCTAGAGATCCTTTTACATTATTTTCTTTCATTACGTATTTTGTCGTACCTTACCAGCTAACTGTCTCTCCATGTATTGTCGATCTCTGTAAGATTCACCCACTCAGTACTGCTACACTTTCTCTGGGCCCACGTGCCCGTCCTTGAACCTCACCCCACCACCCCTCCCTGCTGCCTTCAGGTTCGTTTGAGCAGTTACCAGTGGGCTCTCGCGTATGAGCAGTGTTTTCTCCCGCTTTCTGGCTACTTTGAGTGGGGCTGCCTGCTGTATGAACAGTAGCAGCAAGCTGCCAGACGCTACCTTGAAAAAATGTTTCTGGCGCAGCCAAGCAGCCAAGCAGCCAAGCAGCCAAGCAGCCAAGCAGCCAAGCAGCCAAGCAGCCAAGCAGCCAAGCAGCCAAGCAGCCAAGCAGCCAAGCAGCCAAGCAGCCAAGCAGCCAAGCAGCCAAGCAGCCAAGCAGCCAAGCAGCCAAGCAGCCAAGCAGCCAAGCAGCCAAGCAGCCAAGCAGCCAAGCAGCCAAGCAGCCAAGCAGCCAAGCAGCCAAGCAGCCAAGCAGCCAAGCAGCCAAGCAGCCAAGCAGCCAAGCAGCCAAGCAGCCAAGCAGCCAAGCAGCCAAGCAGCCAAGCAGCCAAGCAGCCAAGCAGCCAAGCAGCCAAGCAGCCAAGCAGCCAAGCAGCCAAGCAGCCAAGCAGCCAAGCAGCCAAGCAGCCAAGCAGCCAAGCAGCCAAGCAGCCAAGCAGCCAAGCAGCCAAGCAGCCAAGCAGCCAAGCAGCCAAGCAGCCAAGCAGCCAAGCAGCCAAGCAGCCAAGCAGCCAAGCAGCCAAGCAGCCAAGCAGCCAAGCAGCCAAGCAGCCAAGCAGCCAAGCAGCCAAGCAGCCAAGCAGCCAAGCAGCCAAGCAGCCAAGCAGCCAAGCAGCCAAGCAGCCAAGCAGCCAAGCAGCCAAGCAGCCAAGCAGCCAAGCAGCCAAGCAGCCAAGCAGCCAAGCAGCCAAGCAGCCAAGCAGCCAAGCAGCCAAGCAGCCAAGCAGCCAAGCAGCCAAGCAGCCAAGCAGCCAAGCAGCCAAGCAGCCAAGCAGCCAAGCAGCCAAGCAGCCAAGCAGCCAAGCAGCCAAGCAGCCAAGCAGCCAAGCAGCCAAGCAGCCAAGCAGCCAAGCAGCCAAGCAGCCAAGCAGCCAAGCAGCCAAGCAGCCAAGCAGCCAAGCAGCCAAGCAGCCAAGCAGCCAAGCAGCCAAGCAGCCAAGCAGCCAAGCAGCCAAGCAGCCAAGCAGCCAAGCAGCCAAGCAGCCATATTCGCGCATCCGCAGAGCTGTGCGAGTTGGAGTGGGGTCTGCTCTCTTGCTGTTTACAATCCATCATCGTGAATTGTAAGGTAAGCATTTTATTTATTCTCATATGAAGTCACATTTTCTAGGCAGAGTGCAAAGGAATTTCATGTGGTTGAAACGTGAAATTTATTAACAGTATTTATTCCAGATGTCCAGCGAATCAATCAGATTGTGTGTGGAGCGATGAGGAGCTGGAAATGTTCCAACCGCAATAGAGACAAAGGATCGAAAACAATGTAGAGAATGTGGCAACACACTGTAGTGACAGTGAATTTGTAGAACATTTTCGGGTGTGGCGTCATGTGGCAGATGGCCTTATAGGACCTTGAATTTCTGAATCTCTCATTATCAGGCAGGGGGAAACGGGAAACAGCTCCCACTGAAGCACATCTTGATATTTTCGTAGTTTGCTGGTCACGAAGCTGCAGGTTTCAGGGATGTCGCAGATGGGTTCAGTATCTGTATTTCTTCTGTGCTACATGTTTTCAGGTAGTTACTAACTTCATCAGTGATTTAGGATGGGAAGTTATACAGTGGACGTCCTCAGAAGAAAGACTAGAGATTGAGGTTCATTTCCGGGGAAATGGATTGCCTCGTGCGATTGGGGGCAATTGACAGTACACACATTAGAAGTGATAGTCCTCAGAAAAATCCACAGTCGTATATGAATAGGAAGAATTATTTTTCCATTCAACTGCAATTAGTTTAAAATCATACCGGCGGATTAGGGACTTACTCTTCACCTATCCAGGCTCTGTGCATGACAGGAGAGTGTTCACACTACTAAATGCTCGAAGAAAAGTGTGGAGATTTTCATCATTTGGCTGGCAGTGCCTATCCGTTCAGAAATACAGGGAATTTGTCCAGAGTGCAATGTGACTTCATATGGCACTCTCAAAAAAACACGTGTGTTGTAGAACACTGCTTTGGCCACTTGAAGCAGCGTTTTAGAGAATTATAACACTTGAAATTGAGGAGTGTAAAGAGATGGCGCACTTCATCCGAGCGTGCTGTGTGCTTCACAATCTCACCGTGGAAGATAACGGAGTTAGGAGACAACGAAGATACATATAGCAGTAACTATAATTTCATTATTTTACTACATTCACAATAATTTTGTAAACGCTGCTGACAAGAATTCAGTTATTTGAATACTAAGCTTATGAGTGTATTTAAGTATCTGATCCACACAGGTGAAGATGATGAACCAGTAGTTGGCTTTTACAACAGGGATGGGAAGTGGCATTACCAAGAGGAACCTTAATTGCAGTCCAGTTGCAAATGTAAAAGCAGCACCAGATGCCCCATCACCAACATATGGCAACAAATTTAAGTAAAACCCTATCGAATAAAACTATACCCTCTGATTAACAGCTTTAGTTCCTCCTTTTTTAGTATGGCAAATTACCGAAAAATGCCATAAATTGTTAAGCATTGGATCGTGTAGTCTTCCGACACGTTTGGTTATTTGTTCAAGATGGAGCTGTTAACATCGGAATTCGCGATATCTCGAGGCCTCAGTGGACCTGAAATGCCGTGTCGTTAGTAGCATCGTTTCAGTGGTGTGAGTTTGTTTCGTAGCTGTTTGAAAGCTTCCAGCTTTTTCACCGTGTTCAAGTGTACACACAGGGCTCGAGACATACATATGCATATCCCCTGTTAGTAGATCTGTCTCATCGACTCACCCGGCCTTGTACATGTGAGCGTGCCGGACAGCTGCTGTTAGGACACCCGGGGCAGACAGCCTTTGCATACTCTGACCTAAATAGCACTGCCTATTAGATGTTAAAAATTTCATGTGAACCATTAAAATGATGGACGACGAGCGCTATCGCCACTCCCAACAATTCTTGTATTGTAATCATCTTCTGTCGTCTTCTCTGTGGCCACACTGCGTAATCTTCTTTGCTGCATGGTTGGAAACAGCTGACAGGCCACATTTCTTAGCATCTCGCCTCGAGCCGCACCTCTACACCATTTTCGAACAACACTACAGAAAAATATAGAACGACTAAGTTTTATTTAACAATCACTATACAGATTGTAAAGGTATATGTAACGGTTAGACAAAAATCTACATTTTGGCATGTTAAATTTTTTCAGTTTTGTAACTACGTAGTTCCTGAGATATTTTATTCCTAAATTTTCTTTCAATGTCTTCTTTTAGTGCATGTAATTTGTCTGTAATATAGTGAACATATATACTTGTTAATTTTTTGTGATTTCAATGCAGTGAAAATGGAAGAACATTCCCAATAACAATTACATCAAGACCGAAACAAAATTCAATTCGAACTAAAAGTGGGGCCTTGTGTAAGCTAGGCCATATGTCAATTGAGTGGTATGTATGTCTAAGGTTATATATCGTACTTTGCAGGAATTTTAAGTCTCTGGGAAAGAGCATTGGACATTTTCTCGTCTGATTCTGGCACAATAGAAGTATAGGATTGAAGGCGACCCCTGACTGAAGTGAAAATCATTAATTTTTTGATAGTACTGTATCTACTCTGTTACTGTGTTGCATTCGTGCATCTGAAGAAAAACAAAATTTACAAAGGGGAAATTGGAAGATATGGAATAATTTGTAACATAAGCACATACTTTTATGTTCTATTATTAATGCTTCATCTCTTCTGTAGCGTTGTGTGAACACACTGAATTAGAGCTGGATGATGCTAAATTCCAGCTGTGAAATGATCTTGACAAATTGCAGTGCAGATGCCTGAAATCACTTGCTGCACTATGTTCAGTCTAGGGAACTTGATGGAAAAGAATGAGAAAGCTCAAAAATAACACACCATACAAATAGGTAGGTAGAGAGTGTGTTATCTGTTTGTGCTGCAAAGTGCCACAAGAAACTTGAAAGTCTGTCCTGGAGGCACATTAACGTAGATCTGGTAAGCTGTCATCTGAATCACCCATGGCATCGGTTGTGCTACTCATGTATGATCACAAACACGGTGCCCATAATTCACACACTGACCTCGTGATATGATTTTCCTGTCCCAGATTCTGTTTTCCACCACAGTCACGTTGCCCCAGCTTAAAAGCAGCATCTACAGCTTTTCAGTGTACCAGTTGCTATCGAGTTTACCTTTCTCATGTGCCTGTTGTCGATATTGTGGTCGTCTACATCTACTATTGTAATCTCGACTCATTTGTGAGTACAGTATGACAAATGATCCGTATTGCCTCAAATAATATTATTCCCTTATCACGGAAGATCGTTATTGTCATGTATTTTGTTGACCACTTCATCACGTGTTCTGATGCATCTTGTTTATCTGTTTCATGGTATATGAATATTTTTGTTTTTATTCGTTTTTGTGCTGAATTAAGGAACTTGCCTAAAACTCATCTTAATAACGAACTTTCCCTTCATAATTTAATTTTTTTGATCCTGAGCAACCCATTAATATTCCAAAAGTTCATTTCTAATATTACCTTTCTCCATATTTTTCTTTGTCATGAATTATATTCTCTCTAGTCTGGTCATTTCAACAGCTAGATAATATGAATTTGTCTTGCATTTCATTTTATTGATCTTTTCCCCCTTTATAAAAAGTTAGTGATTTTTGGTTTATGGAACAATTTCTCTAAGACGAGAGATGGTTCAAGCGTTAGCTACCGATGTGGAACTGCTATGTTAAAAAGAGAAAAGTCCAATCAGAGCATTTTCCCTCTACGGACAGTGAGTATAATCTATGCTGATGAATGTCACATCTGTAATAAAGCAGAAATTCCATTTTGTGCTGCTATAAAATTAAATTAGTAATATGTTTTTGTTCATTACTTTTGTCCATATAAAGTAGCGAACGTGTATTAGTGCCCTTTTCAGTTCATATAATATTTTACTTTTTAAGTCACTTGTTAAAAATGAAAATGTGCACTCAGGTGTAAATTAGTTTATAATGAATGTGTGACGCTGGCAACTGGGGTGAAATTGGGTGCCACTGACGTCAAAAACTGCTGACCCCTGGCCTTTCTTCACGTATCGACACCTTGCCATTGAAGTTCGCCTTTACACTACTACAGTGAACTTCAGTAACGATGAAGAACGAGCGGCTGAATTGGAATTCCTGTCGTTTATTCCTGCTACCAGTTTTGACACCAAATGGAGTCATCTTCAGGCTTCAAGCTTGAACAGCCGTTCACAACCATTCATGTGTTGTGAATGGCAAGTTACTCTTGGGGCCTGAGGATGACTAGATATCAAGTGAACTGGTAGCCAGATTAAACGACATCGATTCCAACACAGCCGCAGGTTTTTCTACTATTTAAGTACTTCATGTCCGTCTGAAGTGATGGGTTACCAGCGACAATACAGACGAAGGTCGTACGTATCTTTGTATCGAAGTTCAAAATTATGGCCGGAGTAATACTTTTATTCTGTTGCATTGCGTGGTTTTAGTCCATGTCACGTATTTATGCTCTGTGAGAAATGTCGCAGATGTCAGAGGTTTTTCTTTATGTTAGTGCCTGCTACTGTTTAATCGTCTGATGTAACCACTTGTAAAAAACCGAAGTTCTAAACAGTTTTTGTGGATATTGTAATAAATAGCACAGTCGATGGCCAAATTCGTACGACACTGATCCTCCAACAAATGTTTAATGGGAAGTTTACCACCTGTGAAGTGCGAGCACACTAGCAGTATGAGCAAGTAACAAGTCAGGAATGGATATTAAACGTTTTGTAATTGTGAACAGTGGCCTACTGCTTTTAGCCAGTTGCACAGCAATTCATCAGACAACGCTGATGAAATAATTGTTAACAAGCGACGGGAAGAAATAAGGACCTCTGTAACTAAAGCAGGTGAAGAAATTCAAGGAGCCAAAAAGCTAACTAAGAAGAATTGTATCAATGAGAGAAGTGAACAAGCTGTGAAGGCCAGGAAGAGAGCAAGGGCGGTACACATCCTGGACAGAATGTGCCAAACAACAGGAAGCAGGCAAAACCTTAAGAATAGAAACGAATAGGATTCGGAGGTAATTCCTACACTGTATATGTCCAAGGCAATATTAACTGTAAAAGTGAAATGTCTGTGTGGATGAATAATTGACTTTCTGCCTTTTTTCCAGCACAACAGAGCCAGCAGCAAAGGATGCCGATGTTATACATTAGAGGCACTTTCTATGGGTATCCAATGGAAGCCCTACTTAGTACAGGTGCGGTATGGCTGTATGGCTGTATGGCTCTATGGCTCTATGGCTCCCCCCCCCCCCCCCCCCCCCTCACCCTTTGGGAGTCTTTTCGTTGTGCGCCTACCTGTGACTCAGCATCTCTGCTGTATTATTATTATCGTATCGTCTATTAATATCTTCAATATTTATGTATTAAATGTACTAATGGATATAGCCTGCGTCTGAAGGTTACATTATTGTGTAAAAATTTTAAGTAACTGGTTGAGAATTTCTCAAAATGACTTCTTTTCTTTGTACATTAATATAGGTGGTATGTCATGGTTCTGTTATTGTGTTTAACGTTTTTTCACCCTACCTCGAAACTTAAAAAAGCTTAGATGGTTCTCCTGACAGTTTCTTGCTATCTTCCTGACAGGAGCCAAAACAGCTAGCGTATCAGTAATCTTCATTGAGCGCTGGGGTTTGGGCTGCCATGTGGGTGAGCCCTGACCTGACAACCAAGGTGTCCAGGGAGTAATCTGCTTCATCCGCCAGGTGAGTTAGTCTATCGGGCAGTGGCATATTCCGTGTATTTATCCTCGAGAGTTATTAAATGTTGAAGATACACGGAGTGCCTTTACACATGAGAACAATACAAAGGTTCAAGGAGAAACCGCAAACATAACTCAAGATGGAGAAAGAGCAATGAGGAAACAGAAGGATAATAAGGTACCAGGAAAATATACGGTAACGGCAGAGATGTTGAAGGCAGGAGAAGGAACTCTTCAGAAAGAGCTATACAATCTCATAAGAAATCCCAGAAGAATGGAAATCACCCACCATCATCCCACTGCATCAAAAGAACAGTAATAGAGATTGTACGAAGTACAGAGCCATTTCTGTCTTAAGTGTACCTTACAAAATTTTATCTTTAATAATACTTGAGAAACTTACGCCATTTGCAAAATATGTTTTATGAATTCCCAGGCAGGCTTCCAGGAAGTACGATCGACCATCAATCGAATATTCACCACGAGACAAATCTGGGGAAAGTGCTGGTGATTCAACCATCTGTTTCTGGTAACGCTCGTGGCCTTCTCAAAGGGTTCTGACAGTATCCTCAGGTTCAGTATGTACAACATCCTGAGGGAGCTTAGTATACGCATTATGTTAATAAATGTGGTCAAGGGGTGCACAGCAGAGATTAAAGCCAAATACCAAGCGGAGCTGTCGAAGGAGTTCCAGATCATAACGGGCTGAGTCACAGGTAGGCGCACAACGAAAAGACTCCCAAAGGGAGAGGGGGGGAGAGCCATAGAGCCATACCGCACCTGTGATGATATTTCATTAGTGTTATTCAACCTGGTCCCAGAGAAAGTAATACGAGAAATGAAAAGGGGGAACAAAGGGGTGACGCTAAATGGTAGGACAGATTTATTGGGTTATGCAGACGACATTGATATTGTATCAGAATCAGAGGAAGAGACGGCAGAAACTGTAGAGGACCTAGCACAGGGTACAAGAAAGTTCGGGGTACGGATTAATACGGGAAAGACTGAGGTCATGGAGGTATAAATAGAAGCCCCAAATGACATCCCATTACAAGCAGGGATATCGATATTTGCTCAAGTGGAAAGTCTTTAATACCTCGGCACACTGTTCAACAGGCGAAATAATTTGAAACGGGGAAAAATCAACGTATTGTGAATGGGTCTAAAACCGATTTCAGTATAAAGCAGGTATCATCCAAGAATGTCACTTAAGACAGAACTGAAGACCTACTATGCCATTGAAGTGCCGGTATTATTGTATGGGACCTAAGCCTGAAGCCCAACAAGGAAACTTGGGTCTTTGAAAGAATAATTACGACGACGGGCTTTATGCCAGTCCATGAAGGGAGTGTAATATCCCTTCGCCCTGCTAGCTACTGGATGTGAACGGATCGGTTCAACAACCTTCCTATCGTTATTGGTTTACTGTTGGTATATATCGCGAGGTGGCGCGTTTCGTCTGCGTGAGCGACATTGTTACTCCTTTGCTCCACATTGCTCCATGGCGAGCGAAAGAAAGTAAGTAAGAAAATCGGAATGTGAGAGGACTCTCACCAACCCACACACCCGAGGGAGGAGTCGAACCTCCGACGTGGGGGAGCGTTAGGACCGTGACAAGGCGGCCTCGGCTACCCAGTCTTTATGTGGAGTCCAGTAACGGCTGGAATACAGTCCGTTGTATTTCATAAGTAATCCGTCGTATTTAATTTTCATCGCAAGATTCTGTGATGGACTATTATGTACTACAAACTAGTATAGGACTTCGAACATTTCGTGTTCTATGTTTTCTGTAGTACCAGCTTCAATACAAGGTGAAAAGCACAGTAAGTTTTCCCTGCTAAAAGATTCATTTCACTCGCAGACGATCATCAAATAACGAAATGGGAATGGTTGTGTTCCAATTCGACAAGATCCTATAGAAGTTCTATCTCACATTACAGCACAAGAGTGACTTTTCAACGTATACGAAATGACGTATGCTCTGGGAATAGTCTACACCGATCAAAAGGATGTTCCTCACAGAGACACGAACAGGGCCACTGCACGCACCAGTTCAGTAACATCGAGATTAATATTACCAGCTTGAAAACAATTTCTTTTTTGCTGTAGCAGAAGTAGTAGTTTGCTTCCCGAATTACACATTTGTAATGGCTGACGACCGCGGCTGTCCCTGCAGCTCCTTATCCATTACCCAGTCGTCCAGTTGCTGCTTCAACTGCTGGGTTCTCTCTTGGAACTTTTGTTCCATTCGCCCTTCACATCCGGACGCTAATTGCGTGTTCGTCTTCGATGGAAAAATTATGAAGACGATTTTTGAGCCTGTCCACGAAAGGAGATCGTGGAAACATAGACAAATCCAAGAATTTTATCAGCTGATGCAAGCGAAGATTGTTCAAAAACTGAAAGCGCGAAGAGTAAGATTGGCAGGCCACGTTGCTAGGAGACAAGGCACCTCTAGAGCAAAAGCCGTGCATATGGGAAGACCTGATGGTAACTCGTCCAATCTGAAGACTCAGAAAGCGATGGATGAGCTACATGAGGGCCTTTGCCGGCTATGAGTCACAATAAATGGATCCAAACAGCACAAGGTCGTCATCTATGGAGGAACCACCGAGGTCGCCACATCACCTACAGGGTTCTCGATCGCTGAATTATTGATGATGCGAGGTAAGCAACAATGGTGCCGGAACAGGTTGCACAATACTGTATAGTTTATTAAGAAACTAATTTTCCAAAAAACATGCAAGCTGCAGGACATTTTATCTGGAAAAATTGTGAGGTTTGTCACAAATAGCAGTGAAAGTGATGACAAATGAACGGGGCGGGAATTGTCTAAATATCTGCAAGACACACTTTTCGTAACGCAGTTCGTGGCTTCAAGCTATTCGTATGTTTGCAGATCTGAGAAAGTAGCGGGTGGAGTCTGCAGGAGAGTGGAGAAAATCGTTTACCGACAAGTTTAAATTCAACCAAGTGCGACTCCTCGACAGATGTTAGATAATGTTGTATCTGAGGATGCTCTTCATGCTATCAATTATTTGATGAACGAAGTGAGTGATTTCAAAAAGGCATACACGAGCGTTTGATAGGATCAAAGGTCAAAAAACAGTGACAAAAAGACATCCTGGAAAAAATTGAATTTTTGGTAAAGTAGTTACTTCCATGAAGCTAGCCTTCATTAACAACGACCTATGAGAACCATCAAGCCATTCGCAGCGTGATGCTTCTAATTTCTAACACGAAAATGGAATTAATCATTTATTAAAGTCAAGCTTGAACTTACCGAGCTGTTTCCGCATCCAAGTTACGAGTTTAACGACAGCGACTGTAAGGATCAAGCGACCTACCGAAGTTCTCTGTATTGTGATTGGGTTCTGCGAATCTAATGGCAGATTTCTACCTGTCAGCCGACGTTTTGAAAAGGAAGCATTTAGAAATGCCGAACTGTGTTGCACTCTATATACCAAGGCTACGACTTATGACGACCTCACCGACAGTTTCAAGGAGATGTTGGCAGGACGTGGCGCGTATGCTGCCGGCCCGTATTGTTTTGACGGAAGTAATACCCTGGCACCCGAAGAGAACTTTTCAATGCACAAGTCCTGCAGAACACCGTAAACTGTGACTCATGACCAATTTACTGCCAGGCAGTACTGTCAAAGGGCTTTCTGCAGAGTGCACTGTACCTTGCTCGAACTTCTCTGAAGGCCGGTGGAAAGGGTATTCATTTGAAAATATCCCCATGTATCTCCCGAAAGGAACCAAAATTTACCACCAGGAGGCGGCTCTTGTTCATACAGCATTTTGGTCTGAAGATTACCACAGGCGTGGTCGCAACCAGTTAGCAGAGTAAATAAATTTCTGTTCAAGACTGATTGTAATAGTAACTATTAGTAATGAGATTGATCACTGTCTGCTCCCACGATGTATTCGAAAGTAACGAAAATTCAGATTGTCGCATCGCACTATTACCAAGGAGTGGAAAAACAGCAACACTTTATCTGGAGGATTGCATCCGCCAACAGACGAAGTGAGAATAGCTGAAGTTGGTGGTAAGGAGCCGTTTCCTCAATTTTAGTACGCCACAATACCGTCAAATGGTGGAGTAAATAAGCGGGAGCGAGGTCCCTGAAGTCTTGATATCTCGGAACAGTGCAGGCGAATGACTGAGCTACATAATGATTTTTACAGTTTTTGGAGGGAGAAAGGAGACGGAACAATACGACTGCTGGCTGGAGCTGGGTGATTTTTAGACGCGAACTCAGCGCAAGCAGAGGCAGGAAACACGATACTGACTACTGTGGCGAGCACAGACCCGAAGACTGCATTTCACGACATAGAATGAATGAGACTGGTCTGCTTTCCGGTGGATACCTCATAGTGACATTCTTCTCTCAAACTTATCGCTGCATGTGACAGTTTGAATTGGCAGACGAGTCCCGGTGGTATCCCTCTCTACCACCTGCAGTCTTCTTGTCAACACGCATCAGTTATTGTGAGAATATCTGGCAGCATGAGCTGGTTAACAACGAGTGACGTTTTCGTATCTTGTTGAATTCACTTACGCTCAAAAACAACTGGACGGACAGGCATAGTTGCATAGCTAACTTCATTTCCCTTTTCGGTGTGATTGCTTTTATACAACCTTCCTTTTCGGTGTAATTGCTCTTATCAACCCATTGCAATGCGGTGTTTATTTACTAACACTGAGAAGTCCACAACTACTGACGCTACCTCCTTGCCAAGCAACATAGCCAAATTTGATCTATTGAAATGTCAATACCCAGGATTGAGTACTCTGACCAGAACTCAATAACAGCATTCACTTCAATGAGTACCTAAGTTCTTTGGGGAGCTAAATGCCTCTCAGTCGCCTAACTAAACGTGCTGGAGAAATTCCTCGAATGACATATCAAACCAATAATCAGTGTTTTAAATGTGGCCAGTTAATTGCTTCATACACGTCTGGCAGTTGACCAGTCGTCGAGACCTTTAGTTCATTAGAAGGATTAGGAAGAGTTACCGACCACAAATTACAAGAAGAAATGTAGCAGTAGTTGTAATGACCATCAGTTCAGGAAGAATCGTTATGAAAGTTTGAAAATATTGTATCCTTAATTAGAAGATAAGGTAATGAACTACACTACACACAAGAAACTTATTGTTTACTCACGATGTTAGACTGATATACCACCAAGATTTTCAGAAGGAAAAATCATCAGAACGTTCATTTTTCTTCACAGAATATTGTCATGAATCTTAGCGCAGTGTAGGCGCCCCGGTGGTCCCAGCCGCCTACGGTGGACTGGAAGCCGAGCGGTGACCTCTCCAGTTGTCAGGATGCTAGGAAATGACTGGACGTGTCAGAAACGCCATAGAAACATTAATTCACGACACCTTTATTCCTGCCGAGTACAATGTGGCCCGCGAAACACAGGCTGGCTGAGCTTGGTGATATCAACGACCTTCCCCGAGTCCTCACTGACTCGGAGTGATGACACCAGCTCCGGGCCGCACCAGTCTTGCTAGCGCAGCACCGCGTGCGGTGACGTAGCGTTTGAATGCCCTTACTTCGGCCGCGCGTGGCTGGCCGTGCCCGGGTGGCTCAGCGGCGGACAGCAGGGAGGTCCGCGTTGGAGTCCCTCGTAGAGGGCGTTCTGCTCGATCTGGTTCAAATGCTCTGCTCCAGAGCCGTTCGTACGGCCGCTGACTTGCGGTTTTCAGCCGCTTGAATCCGGTGGTGGTCCGAATGCTTGGTGAACTGCGTGAATAGTGTCCCAGGGTGACGTCCATCGTTGTCATGGTCTTCAGAATTGCTGAATACCCTTCGTCGAAGCTGCTCACTGCCTAAAATGTCGCAATCTCCACAGTCTTCAGAACAGAAGGCAGGTGCTTGGGGGCTCACTTCCAAACACATGCGTTCAAACTTTCTTTAGAATTTTGTGTTTCCTCCCTAGCACCAGTACAATAACTCTGCCTCCGAAAGAAAAAACTGGTGCGTGAAAAAGCCCTATTTCAGGCAGGTGCATTTTTTGTTCAACTGTGAATAACAAACATTTCCATTCCGTATTTGTATAAACCTTTTCAGGGGTGGATTCTGAACACTTATGGATCCAAACATCCAATTTAAAAAATCGATTTTTTTACCAAGATATAGGAAACTTCCCCTTAATGATATCCCAGTAGGGGCTAATTCTTTTTCTCTGTGTTGAATTTCTAAACCCATCTCCCTGCACAATGAGCTATAGTCATGAATAAGCTGATTAAATGAAGCGATCTAGGGCATCCAGAAAGTACACTTGCCAAAAGAATTAGGTTAATATACTGTACGTTGATACACATTTTCCCCTATTTTGATACAGGCGGTACTTAGTCTTCACAATTTATACAACGAAAAATTCACATCTTTCACTATCTGTTGGCTGTGTTGTGATTTACAGCGTCCGTTGGCACCTCAAGCATGTGAATACCAGTGTGCCAATGTATTGTAGTGAGGTACACCAATGGCAGTTTTGATTTGTGGACGTTATATTCAACCAAGGACATGCAACCCCATCTTAACACAATACAAGTCGCAGGATCTGTCAGTTTGGTCCAGAAGGGAAACATTTCCAGTCGTGTTGCTGGAAATGTCAATGCCTTTCCAGTTCTCAGATTGTCAGCACGCTACAGGGAGCGGGTCTGTACAAGTTGAGTTGGACAAGGTCGCCAACGCATTGAAAATACCCACGAGATTTCAAGCAAATCCCTGCGCTGCAGCGTCGTACATATAACGTCAGAGCATTGCAAGATCATCTGGGAAAGGCCATTCGAGACGCTGTGACCGATCACACTAATTTACGAAAAGGGCTTTACCACCTGGACATTCTGTTCCAGCATCCTGCTTGACATCCTGCAGCATGAGTGTCTAGCTAAGCCGGGACATTGACATAACGGAATCGCCGGCACAATTCTGAACTAAACCGCAGTAAGATCTCCGTGAACTTGTCCAGATCATGCCACACAGGTGCAGCGCACTGGAACGAGGAAGGAGGGCATAATTTTTACGGGCTCCAGCACTGAAAGTGTAATGAAGAGGATCTTTCCACTTTGAAATGTTATGTAAAAGATCGAGGACGTACAGATGGTTTGTCGTGTACTTCATTGTTGAGAGATGAAGGTATGATTTAGGACTGTACCCAGTCCTCAGTTATTGCTCAATGGAGTAAGGGAGACGGCCAAAGCCATTTTACCCTCCTTTTGAACAGTTTGATTAGTTGATGTGTGTGTATTTGTTCATGAATTACTTGTTCAATGTTAATCCAGTTTCTTCTTTGTAATAATCAGTAGTGGGATTGTTGCATTCCTGGAACTTTAGGAAACTTTATGTACAACAGATCGATAAGCTTCTTAATTGAAAAGTAGCAGTTAGCCGGCATGATTTTCTCCTACAGGAGTTATATTGAGGACATCACCATTATATTGAATATAACTGATATTTCACGAAATGAATCTGTAACTAGTTTAATTTTGGGTGACTAATATAATGTTGGGAATGAATTCGAAAACTGCGGAATGCACTTCCTGGCTCTAGAAATGTGTTACAGTTGAGCGAGTTTTTCGAAAGCCACAACAAACGTTCTCAGATACCTGCCAGTTCCTGGCAATTCATCTGTGTGCCAATAATCGATTCCAAGAAGTATCGAAGAAGAGAAGAGAAGACTGCATTGGTTTGGAGATGGCAATACAGTTTTATTTGCGAGAGAATAGTGCACACAGTGGAAGATGAGAGATGAGAGATAACAGGAAGACAAAGAAGACAGATTGCGTAGATGAAGGTTTCAGGGAGGAAGATGGATGAGAGGTAGGAGTATAGAAGGAGTAAAATGGAACAGCCATTCCAAGAATACTGAATCTGCATGAATGGGGAAAAGGCAGACGCGAAGAAGAAGATTAAGAGGAACAAAGACACCGCACAAACTATTTTAACAAATGTGCAGGAAGGAGAGGAAATTATGTAGTGACCAAGCTTATAGCTGACGTATTAAGTACTGGAGGCTATGCTGACCCTTGCCGTGCAGAGCTGCTACCTCACAAGTGTATCACAACGTCTGAAGCAACTAATGAAGTTACCAAATCTTGATTTGCCACTATTCTGGAGTACTGTTGCGCGGTCTGTGAACTTCGTCGATGTTCTCAGTTCATCATATCTACTAAAGATTAAACGTAACCGGAACGTTTATTATCGCGATATAGTAAAATGTGTGTCACTGAAATGACACAATTTGGGGCGAGCACCTATGAAACAAAGACGTTCTCCGGTGCGACTGTAGCTTCTCACGAAATTGCTATGACCAACATCCTCCTCCTCCTCAAGGCGAACCAGCTACACAGGGAGAAACCATGATCATAAAATGAGGGGTACAGGGCTCACACAGAAACATGAAAGTAACTTTCTTCCGCGCATTGTTCGAAAAAATAATGATGAACACTAATTGCGAGAGGGATTCGATGAAAACAATGCCAGGCAAGTAAATGAGATTTTTGGACTATCCCTGTAGACGTAGATGTACTTTTATGCGAGCAAGACAGTACTGAATTATCTAAAGGAAATATTGATGTTGCTGTCATCCCTGACGCTTCTCGCGACATAGCGCCAGATGGCAGTATTGTTTTTGACCACATAGCTGGCAGTAAATACGCACAAGCTGTGCCGTTTCATGATCTGTACCCAGTTTTTGTCGTTAAGCATGGTTCATTTGATATGGGAGAAAAACTTACCTGTCGCCCGTGATCAGAAAGGAAAATATTTATGGTTGTGTGTAGTAGCGTTAAGTTACTGGGTTGAGCCATGTTCCGTTAGGTAACAGCATGGCTCACTGATGGGTGCAATGTTGAGACGGGTCTGCAACAGAGCTTCTTCATCTTGAAGGTAAGTCCTCCATCTGTTAATGGCTTCCTTGGTCTGCAGTTTGTTGGCTGTCAAGTACGATGTGAATGCAAACACGTTGCCTTCGAAATTTTGTTACTCGTTTGTGATTTATCACCTTCTTGCTCCTGTACCATGGTATCCAATATTTGTGGCTATCGATCTGATCTGTAGTCCTTGAAAAAAAATCGGTTCTCCTACATGATTTCACTTGCCGAGCTCTTTTGTACCTCTATTTTGTGAAGAACTAATTAATTTCATTGCACTTTCCTTATAAAAATTTCCTGCCATTATCATTCGTTTGATTAGGTATAATTTTAGTGCTAGTTATAATTTTTCTTTTAATTATTTTATTCTTCAGAATCCAGTATAGTCGTTACTTCACCCTTACTTCACTACTCTCATAGGTCCGATTCCAATGATTAAGTTTCTGTAAATGTACTACTTTACTCATTAGCAACACAATCCTTGATATACTGTTTTCTCCATCATCCTTTTACATTATTGCTCTACTTCACAATCATTTTTGTGGTTGTTTCCTGTTACATTATTATTTTCTTGCATTACGTATTTACCCGTACCTTAACATCTCACTGTCTCTCCATGTATTGTCGATCTCTCTAAGATTCACGCACTCAGTACTGCCACAGTGTCTCTGGGCCCATGTGCCCCTCCTTTAACCTCACCCCGTCTCCCCTCCCTGCTGCCTTCAGGTTCATTTGAGCAGTTACCAGCAGGCTCATGCGCATGTGCAGAACTGAAGTCGTGTATGAGGCAAGACACGGAGTTTGCAGTCTCCCCTCCACAATGGCCACAGGCCGGTCACGTGATTCTACCTCCACACGGACAGGAGGTGGGGTGTGACTGCCAGCGCTTCTGGTTTTATAATGCTTGAATTATGCGGAATAAAATCTCACAACAACACCAGCAGAAAGCAAATTTAATAAAGCAACAAAACGAACAATGAACTGTTTGCATCCGCTAAATGTTTATGTACAAAAACTAGCCAACTCGTTACAGAACGTTGAAGTGGAAATTTCACGAACTTAAGCCTTTTTGAATGCCGTACACGAAACTAAAGCCGACTCCTTCGGCAATTTTGTCAGACATTTTATTTTGTGTAATAAAAACATCACAGTAGCAACTCATGTTCGCTACACACGGAAGTTAATAAGAAAAATATTTATTTTTAGAAACAAAACGGAAAAAGAGTGCAAAAATTTTGTTAAGTCACTTAGTCTTCTAGGCTGTTAGTAAAAACCTGAAAAGAATCTGTGCAATCTGGCTGTAATGCACTTCGCTGGTTTTGCTTACAGACACAAAGCAGGCGAGAGTGTGTTTGTTTTGTGGCGGGAAGAGCAACATAGTACACTTAAGTAAAACCAGGAGCGCTGGCAGTCACGCCCCACCTCCTGTCCGTGTGGAGGTGGAATCTCGTGACCGGCCTTTGGCCGTTGTGGAGGGGAGACTGCAAATTCCGTGTGAAACTTTAGTCTTGCCGCGTATGAGCAGTGTTTTCTCCCTCTTTCTGGCTACTTTAAGTGGGGCTGCCTGCTGTATGAGCAGTAGCAGCAAGCTGCCAGACGCTACCCTGAAATGTTTCTGGCGCGGCCAAGCAGCCAGATTCGCGCATCCGCAGAGCTGTGTGAACACTCTTCATTCTTTTCGAAGATTATGTGACAGTAGGTCTGCTGTCTTGCAGTTTACACTCCATCGTCTTGAATTGTAAGGTAAGCATTTTATTTATTCTCGGTTAAGTCACCTTTACTAGGCTGAGTGCGAAGGAATTGCATGTGGTTGAAACGTGAATTATACTGTTTATTCCAGATGTCCAGCGAATCTGAGTCAGATTTTCTGTGGAGCGATAAGGAGCTGGAAATGTTCCAACCGCAATAGAGACGGAGGATCGAAAACAACGTAGAGAATGTGATACCACAGTATGGTGACAGAATTTGTAGAATATTTTCGGGTGTGGCGTCATGTGGCAGATAATTGTAACACCTTGAATTTCTGAATCTTTCACTATCAGGCAGGGGTAAATGGGAAACAGCTCCCACTGTACCACATCTTGATATTTTTGTCGTTTGCTGGCCACGAAGCTGCAGGTTACAGGGATGTCGCAGATAGGTTCAGTATCTGTATTATTCCTCTGCTCTGTGATATTCAGATAGTTACTAACTTAATCAGTGATTTAGGAAGAGAAGTTATAAAGTGGACGTCCGCTGAAGAAAGAGTAGAGATTGAGGCTCATTTCCGGGGAAATGGATTGCCTGGTGCGATTGGGGCAATCGAAGGTACACACATTAGAACTGATAGTCCTCAGGAACATCACCAGTCGTATATGAATAGGAAGAATTATTTTCCCATTCAACTGCAAGTAGTTTAAGATCATACCGGCGGATTAGGGACTTATTCTTCGCCTATCCAGGCTCTGTGCATGACAGGAGAGTGTTCAGGACATCCACACACTACCAAATGCTCTAAGAAAAGTGTGAAGATTTTCATCATTTGGGTGACAGTGCCTATCCGTTCAGAAATACAGGGCATTTGTCCAGAGTGCAATGTGACTTCGTATGGCAGTCTCAAAAAAAAAAAAAAACGTGTGTTGTAGAACACTGCTTTGGCCTGTTGAAGCAGCGTTATAGGCAATTATAACACTCGAAATTGAGGAGCGTGAAAGAGATGGCGCACTTCATCCGTGCGTGCTGTGTGCTTCACAATCTCGCCGTGGAAGATAAGTTGGAGTTAGGAGACAACGAAGGTACATATAGCAATAACTATCATTTCATTATTTTACTACAATCACCATAATTTTATAAACGCCACTGACATAAGCTTGATATTCATATAGCTGAATTCTTGCGAGTGTAGTTAAGTATCTGATCGACACAGATGAAGATGATGCACCAGCCCGAAGAACCAGTAGTTGGCTTTTACAACAGGGATGACAAGTGGCATTACCACGAGGAACGTTAATTGCAGCGCAGTTGCAAATGTAAAAGCAGCGCCAGGTGCCCCATCACCAACATATGGCAACAAATTTAAGAAAAACTCTATTGGATAAAACTATACCCTCTGATTAACAGATTTAGTTACTACAAATTTGAAGGTTTAATGTTCAGTGTCTAAGAATTTCATCGATACATTCCTTATTGATCCACGAATCATTTTGTTTACATGGAGTACTATGTGATATGGAACAAGTCATATTTGTGAAACATTAAATATGTAACACTTAATTAAATACACCTTACTACAGTTTAATTAATATTCCTTACGGTAAGTATAATTCTAGTGCCAACATAACTGACATGGTCGTAAAAGCTACCGACGATGCTGGCACATATTGCCTTTCTTTCTACCCATAGGCATCATGCCTTTTGCCCGCCCTTAATTCAAGCTGTCCAATACTATTTGATGAGATCTCTATGCCAATTTAAGCCAAGTTCAATATTCATGCAATATGATTTAAAGTTTTCTTTAATAGGTGGATAACTTTGAACTTGTTGCTCTAAAGAAATTTTTTTAATGGAAACTATAGCGTTGCCTGCGTAGTCACGCTGTATACAATGTAATCTTTGAGATATTATTCGTATCAAAGGTCAGTTTGTAGACTATATTTTGTAAATTCTTGACCTATGTCGGTTGGTAGTCTCTGGGAGAATTCCACCACGCTCACAATTATCCTCATTCTAAATAGTTAACAGCCTTGTAGGCAATATCCTAAAGAGGTAATATCTGGTACACTAGAGTGTGTATTTCGACAACTAGAGTGGCATAACCTATTTAAATGCCTAGGGGTCTTGAATCCACTAATAATTAACATTTTCCCTGAAGTGTTTTGTTCTACGTCACCCTTGTGACTACACATAGTGGACGGTCCTACATATTATATTTATATGTTAGTGTATGTTTCGTTAATTTATTGCACGTTTCCTGAACACAACGTTGACCATCTGTGCATGAAGTCATAAATGATGCCCTAAGCTTTACACAATCAGTCAATTATAAATGCTTACTAATGTAGCGCCATAACATAACGTTAGTCAAGTTTCTCGTTAACTAATTTCCGTATTACTCTATGTATAATGGAGGCTATATTTTATTTTTGACACATGGATGTATGCCGACAACTGTAAAAATGGCGATGGTACATCAGTCCTTACTAATGTAAAATTGTTACATTCTGAAGTAGACAAATTTATATTTGTCGAAACCTTGGTAGAGTTTCTTTATCCATTGCAACTGGTCTGCTGTTCATAATTTTATTATCGATGGAAATTATTTTATTTCCACGTTCTCCTAACCCTGACAAGTTCTCGCGTTACAGACACAACCTCGTTCATCCCCACAGTAGACCGTGCGGAACCATCCAACGTAGCGGTGATCGTGTGTGGTTTTTAATCTGCCAAGCTGAACTTCACGTGTAAGGAAATTTCTTTTCAGTTAATTAGGTCTCTGTTTACAGTTAACGCTCATCGGGATTGTATCTACTTAATGCCTTGTTCTCTCACAAATTTACGGTTGAACATTACAGGTAATTTCCCAGTATGTAACAAAGACAGCCCATGGCAGGCACCTTTAACTTTCCGTGCGCTCATGCGCGTTATCCGCCGTCTTCCTCGGTACATATCCGCGTGCCGCGGTCAGTTCCAACGTAGCGTCCACGGCTAATCGACCGTTTTCCACGGAGTGGGGCCGAGATCGTTCCTCAGCCTAGGAATGTAGCTTGACATGGTGCCACAGTACGTTATGTTTGACTTTACCTTATTCTGACATGTTGTTGTTGTGGTCTTCAGTCCTGAGAATGGTTTGATGCAGCTCTCCATGCTACTCTATCCTGTGCAAGCTTTTTCATCTCCCAGTACCTACTGCAACCTACATCCTTCTGAATCTGCTTAATGTATTCATCTCTTGGTCTCCCTCTATGATTTTTACCCTCCACGCTGCCATCCAATACTAAATTGGTGATCCCTTGATGCCTCAGAACATGTCCTACCAACCGATCCCTTCTTCTGGTCAAGTTGTGCCACAAACTTCTCTTCTCCCCAATCCTATTCAATACTTCCTCATTAGTTATGTGATCTACCCATATAATCTTCAGCATTCTTCTGTAGCACCACATTTCGAAAGCTTCTATTCTCTTCTTGTCCAAACTATTTATCGTCCATGTTTCACTTCCATACATGGCTACACTCCATACGAATACTTTCAGAAATGACTTCCTGACACTTAGATCTATACTCGATGTTAACAAATTTCACTTCAGAAACGCTTTCCTTGCCATTGCCAGCCTACGTTTTATATCCTCTCTACTTCGACCATCATCAGTTATTTTGTTCCCCAAATAGCAAAACTCCTTTACTACTTTAAGTGCCTCATTTCCTAATCTAATTCCCTCAGCATCACCCGACTTAATTAGACTACATTCCATTATCCTCATTTTGCTTTTGTTGATGTTCATCTTATATCCTCCTTTCGAGACACTGTCCATTCCATTGAACTGCTCTTCGAAGTCCTTTGCCGTCTCTGACAGAATTACAATGTCATCGGCGAACCTCAAAGTTTTTATTTCTTCTCCATGAATTTTAATACCTACTCCGAATTTTTCTTTTGTTTCCTTTACTGCTTGCTCAATATACAGATTGAACAACATCGGGGAGAGGCTACAACCCTGTCTCACTCCCTTCCCAACCACTGCTTCCCTTTCATGCCCCTCAACTCTTATGACTGCCATCTGGTTTCTGTACAAATTGTAAATAGCCTTTCGCTCCCTGTATTTTACCCCTGCCACCTTCAGAATTTGAAAGAGTATTCCAGTCAAAATTGTCAAAAGCTTTCTCTAAGTCTACAAATCCTAGAAACGTAGGTTTGCCTTTCATTAATCTTTCTTCTAAGATAAGTCGTAAGGTCAGTATTGCCTCACGTGTTCCAGTGTTTCTACGGAATCCAAACTGATCTTCCCCTATGTTGGCTTCTACTAGTTTTTCCATTCGTCTGTAAATAATTCGTGTTAGTATTTTGCAGCTGTGACTTATTAAACTGATAGTTCGGTAATTTTCACATCTGTCAACACCTGCTTTCTTTGGGATTGGAATTATTATATTCTTGAAGTCTGAGGGAATTTCGCGTGTCTCATACATCTTGCTCACCAGATGGTAGAGTTTTGTCAGGACTGGCTCTCCCACGGCCGTCAGTAGTTCCAATGGAATATTGTCTACTCCGGGGGCCTTGTTTCGACTCAGTCTTTCAGTGCTCTGTCAAACTCTTCACGCAGTATCATATCTCCCATTTCATCTTCATTCTCTTCCATTTCCATAATACTGTCCTCAAGTACATCACCCTTGTGTAGACCCTCTATATACTCCTTCCACCTTTCTGCTTTCCCTTCTTTGCTTAGAACTGGATTTCCATCTGAGCTCTTGATATTCATACAAGTCGTTCTCTTATCTCTAAAGGTCTCTTTAATTTTCCTGTAGGCGGTATCTATCTTACCCCTAGTGAGATAGGCCTCTACATCCTTACATTTGTCCTCTAGCCATCCCTGCTTAGCCATTTTGCACTTCCTGTCGATCTCATTTTTGAGACGTTTGTTTTCCTTTTTGCCTCCTTCACTTGCTGCATTTTTATATTTTCTCCTGTCATCAATTAAATTCAATATTTCTTCCGTTACCTAAGGATTTCTACTAGCCTTCGTCTTTTTACCTACTTGATCCTCTGCTGCCTTCACTACTTCATCCCTCAAAGCTACCCATTCTTCTTCTACTGTATTTATTTCCCCCATTCCTGTCAATTGCTCCCTTATGCTCTCCCTGAATCCCTGTACAACCTCTGGTTCTTTCAGTTTATCCAGGTCCCATCTCCTTAAATTCCCACCTTTTTGCAGTTTCTTCAGTTTTAATCTACAGGTCATAAGCAATAGATTGTGGTCAGAGTCCACATCTGCCCCTGGATATGTCTTACAATTTAAAACCTGGTTCGTAAATCTCTGTCTTACCATTATATAATCTATCTGATACCTTTTAGTATCTCCAGGGTTCTTCCATGTATACAACCTTCTTTCATGGTTCTTAAACCAAGTGTTAGTTATGATTATGTTGTGCTCTGTGCAAAATTCTACCAGGCGGCTTCCTCTTTCATTTCTTAGCCCCAATCCATATTCACCTACTATGTTTCCTTCTCTCCCTTTTCCTACACTATAATTCCAGTCACCCATGACTATTAAATTTTCGTCTCCCTTCACTATCTGAATAATTTCTTTTATTTCATCATCATTTCTTCAATTTCTTCGTCGTCTGCAGAGCTAGTTGGCATATAAACTTGTACTACTGTAGTAGGTGTGGGCTTAGTATCTATCTTGGCCACAATAATGCGTTCACTATGCTTTGTAGTAGCTTACCCGCACTACTATTTTTTTATTCATTATTAAACCTACTCCTGCATTAGCCCTACTTGATTTTGTGTTTATAACCCTGTAGTCACCTGACCAGGAGTCTTGTTCCTCCTGCCACCGAACTTCACTAATTCCCACTATAACTTCAATCTATCCATTTCCTTATCTTCTGGTAAACCTTCCGGGATGTAAGGTCGTGGTCCATGAAACTCTTCAGCTCCTAACGTTTCGTCCAGAGCTGCGCTGGACATCTTCAGAGGGGTGTTTCTCCTCCGGTGAGTCTTGCCGACTGACGGGTCGGACGTCTGAGAGCGACTTATGTATCGTAGAAAGTGGGCGTGACCAGAGGTACACGTGATATGCAGAGATAACCTTTGTCAGAGATAAAAGGTAACTATCGATCGTAATCTCGTCACGGATAAAACAGTCTAGCAATTCTGTAGTGCTACTGTCCAAATATCACTAAGTTTCATGGTCTCCTCTTTCCGATTAAAATTATCCCTATGTTTATATATTTCAATTGCTTCTCTACAAAGCCGTGGGTAATAGTTCGTCGTCGTAGATAAAATTTTTGTTTCGGAAAACTTCACTTGATTTCCTGGCCGAAAAGCGTGTTCTGCTACAGCCGATTTATCTGTTTTTCCTAATCGGCAAAGACTTTTGTGTTCTTTTAACCGAGTATTTACGCTTCTTTTTGTTGTTCCAACATAAACTTTACCACATGTACACGGAATTTTAACGGCAGGACAATACAAAAAACTTAAAGGTCCTACAGCCAACGTACTATGGAAAACAAATAATTTGATAAAATCGGCCACTTCTATTCAAAAAGAAGAAAAAAGAGCTTTATTGAAGACTGAAGCTATGTGTCCTAGACTCTATGGCCTACCCAAGGTACATAAGAAGGACCTACCTCTGAGACCGATTGTTAGTACTATCAATTCTCCTACGTACGAAATAGCAAGATATGTAACAACTCGCTTACAACCATATTTTGGAAAAACGGACTCATATATAAAGGACTCACGTCATTTTATAGAGAAAATTGAAGGTTTAATTGTGACTCCTGAAGATATTTTAGTAAGTTTCGATGTAGTATCTTTATTTACTATGATTCCAGTTAATGAAGTTATGGATTTTATAACGGATATTTTTCCGGAAGATCTGACTGCTCTTTTCAGACACTGTCTTACTTCCAGTCATTTCCAGTGGAATAATGAGTTTTACGAACAACTTAATGGCGTAGCAATGGGTAACCCATTGGGTCCTGCAGTAGCTAATTTCTACATGGAGAAATTCTTACAGTCAGCCTTGGAAAAAGCTGATAAGAAACCATCGCGCTGGTATCGGTATGTCGACGATACATTTGTGGTCTGGCCACATGGTAGAGAAGCCTTAGGCTAATTTTGTGATTACCTTAATAATATAAATCCAAGAATCCAGTTTACCATGGAGAGAGAAAATGATAAAATACCGTTTTTGGATGTTTTAGTTATGAGACAGACGGATGGAAGCTTGAAACATTTTTAGAAAAATAACGCACACAGACAGATACTTACATAAAAACTCTAACCACCATCCAAAACAAAAAAGAGGTGTGATTACAAGTCTCATTGACAGAGCCAGACGGATTTGCACGCCGGAGTATCTAGACGACGAATTAAAACATCTGAAGCACGCTTTTGAGAAAAATGGCTACTCAAAGAAAGAAGTAAGCAGAATTCTGCACCCAAACAACAAAAATCTGAAGGACAAGTCCGAAAAACGATGGAAGAATACAGTCTCTCTCCCTTTTATAAAGAAAGTAACGGATCAGATTGGAAAGATTTTAAGTAAACATGATATTAGACCTGTTTTTAGACCAACAAAGAAAATTTGTCATGTTTTTCGGTCTGTAAAAGATAAACGCGCTCCTCTATCAGCCAGTGGCGTATATAAAATTCCGTGTACATGTGGTAAAGCTTATATTGGAACAACAAAAAGAAGCGTAAATACACGGTTAAAAGAACACAGAAGTCTTTGCCGATTAGGAAAAACAGATAAATCGGCTGTAGCAGAACACGCTTTTCAGCCAGGAAATCATCAAGTGAAGTTTTCCGAAACAAAAGTTTTATCTACGACGACGAACCCCATGGCTTTGTAGAGAAGCAATTGAAATATATAAACATAGGGATAATTTTAATCGGAAAGAAGAGATCATGAAACTTAGTGATATTTGGACAGTAGCACTACAGAATTGCTAGACAGTTTTATCCGTGACGAGATTACGATCGATAGTTAAGTTTTATCTCTGACAAAGGTTATCTCTGCATATCACGTGTAACTCTGGTCACGCCCACTTTCTACGATACATAAGTCGCTCTCAGACGTCCGACCCATCAGTCGGCAAGACTCACCGGAGGAGAAACACCCCTCTGAAGATGTCCAGCGCAGCTCTGGACGAAACGTTAGGAGCTGAAGAGTTTCATAGACCACGACCTTACATCCCGGAAGGTTTACCAGAAGATATGTCATCCGGTCGTGAAAGCCTTCATACTACTATCCATTTCCCTTTTTAAATTTTCTAACCCACCTGCCCGATTAGGGGATCTGACATTCCACGCTCCGATCTGTAGAACGCCAGTTTTCTTTCTCCTGATAACGGCGTCCTCTTGAGTTGTCCCCGCCCGGAGATCCGAATGGGAGACTATTTTACCTCCGGAATATTTTACCCAAGAGGACGCCATCATGTAATCATACAGTAAAGCTGCATGCCCTCAGGAAAAATTACGGCTGTAGTTTCCCCTTCCTTTCAGCCGTTCGCAGTACCAGCACAGCAAGGCCGTTTTGGTTATTGTTGCAAGGCCAGATCAGTCAATCATCCGGACTGTTGCCCTTGCAACTACTGAAAAGGCTGCTGCCCCTCTTCAGGAACCACACGTTTGTCTGGCCTCTCAACAGATACCCCTCCGTTGTGGTTGCACCTACGGTATGGCTATCTGTATTGCTGAGGCACGCAAGGCTCCCCACCAACGGCAAGGTCCATGGTTCATGGCATGTATTAGTTTATTGCATGCTTCTGAAGGATGCTAGATAACTGTAGCTAAAACCAGGGTAAAGACCAGTAACATTTCGCAACTGAGGCGGATTTTTGACATTTATTCTTCAGTGCCGTTGTAACTTCTCACGAAATTCCACTCACCAACATTCTCCTCCGAAGGCGAAAACAAGAAAACATCGAAGTCGCACACCTACATAGGGAGAAACTAGGATAATAAAATTAGGGGTTAAGGGCTCACACAAAGATGAAGTATTAGTTTTTACCGCGCATTGTTTGAGAATGGAATGGTTAACACTAATAACGAGAGTGGTTCGATGAACACACCGCTGGCCATCGATTTGATTTTTAGACTATCAGTGTAGATGAAGTACTTTTATCGCAGCAAGAAACCCCATTAAAACAGCTCAACTGAGTTTACAGCGATAAGCAACATTCGTCTTCGTGTAGCAACACACGGAGTATTTAATTACCACAAGAAACGCTGAGGCTGCGGGCATCTTCGACACTCGTTGCCACACAGCTCCGGATGGCAGGTTTCCTTTTGAGCACACAGTGGGCAGTAGATTCACAGAAGGGATGTCATTTTTTCTGCTGGACTGAGTTAAGCGTTAATCTGGTTTCATTTGAAATGACAAAAAGGAACTTACCTCTCGTTGGGGGATTAACGAGAGAGGCAAGTACTGAATGGGTGTGTGCTGCGGCGCCCTCGTTGAATCCCATTCTGTTAGATGATACCGTGGTTCATTGGTGCATCCAATCATCTGATACGTCTGTAATATGGCTTCTTTCTATCTACCGTTTGCTTGTTACTTCCCTTATCTGTAGTTGTCAATTATCTTGCCAATATGTACACGATGCCTTCGAAATTTTGTGCCTCATTTGTGAACCATCGCTTCGTTTCTCCTGTTCCTTGGTTCCCTGTATTTTCTGTGGCTACTGATATCTGTAGTCCTCGAAACAAATTATGCTGCTACACTGTTTCACTTGCTGAGTTCTTCAAGAATTTAACCCTCAAACCAATTACAGATCGATCCCAATGTAACGACACTAAAGATAGAATCGTTTAGTTTGATACGCCTAATTTCCAGTTTCGTCAAGATCCTCATACGATATCTGTGAGCCACATAGTAGCAAACCAGTAAATTTAATGCCAAGTTTTCAGCTTAAGTGTACAACAAGGTATCAGTGCAAAATTGTTTGAGCGTCGTACCCACACTTGTCTGCAGCAGGTTGTGTGTAACCCTTTTACATTTGATTCAGTTGTAGAGTTGTGTCTTAATCGCTCTACCTTACTGTTTCAGCGCTGCTAGCCACCAGTGGAGTTAAATTTTCAGTTTGCTTGCATCACGGTTTAGTGTTGAGTTGTCTCCTGTTGGTGATACCACGTAGACGTCGGTATTACCTGGGATATTTACTACGATCCCATCACATTGGACACCGGTCTGCAGGCAGATGCCGTCCGAATTACTCTCCCCACTTTTCCATTTTCTATTTGTACCTGAGGGAGCTTGGTATACCCATTACGTTAATAAATGTGGTCAAGGGGTGCACAGCGGAGATGAAAGCCCACGTTAAATACCAAGCGGAGCTGTCCAAGGAGTTCCAGATCAGAACGGGTGGGAGACAAGGTGGTGATATTACACTACTGTTATTGAACCTGGTCCAAGAGAAAGTAATACGAGAAATGAAAAGGGGGAACAAAGGGGTGACGCTAAATGGTAGGACATATTTATTGGGTTATGCAGACGACATTTATATTGTATCAGAATCAGAGGAAGAGACGGCAGAAACTGTAGAGGACCTAGCACAAGGTACAAGAAAGTTCGGGGTACGGATTCATACGGGAAAGACTGAGGTCACTGATGTATCAATAGAAGCCCCTAATGACACCTCATTACAGGCAAGGATATCGATATTTGCTCAAGTGGAAAATCTTGAATACCTCGGCACACGGTTCAACAGGTGAAATAATTTGAAACGGGGAAAAAAACCAACGTATTCTGAATGGGTCTAAAACTGATTTCAGTATAAAGCAGATAATATCATTCAAGAATGTCACTTAAGACTGAACTGAAGACCAACTATGCCATTAAAGTGCCGGTATTATTGTATGGGACCTAAGCCTGAAGCCCAACAAGAAAGAACGAAGAAACCTTGGGTCTTTGAAAGACTAGTTATGACGACGAGCTTTATGCCAGTCCATGAAGGGAGTGTAATATCCCTTCGCCCTGCTAGCTACTGGATGTGAACGGATCGGTTCAACAACCTTCCTATCGTTATTCGTTTAATGTTGGTATATATCGCGAGGTGGTGCGTTTCGTCTGCGTGAGCGACATTGTTATTCCTTTACTCCACATTGCACCTTGGCGAGCGAAAGAAAGTAAGAAAGAAAATCGGAATGTGAGAGGACTCACACCAACCCACACACCCGAGGGAGGAGTCGAACCTCCGACGTGGGGGAGCGTCAGGGCCGTGACAAGGCGGCCTGGGCTACCAGTCTTTATGTGGAGTCCAGTAACGGCCGGAATACAGTCCGTTGCAGTTCATAAGTAACCCGTCGTATTTAACTTTCATCAAAAGATTCTGTGATGGACTATTATGTACTACAAACTAGTATAGGACTTCGAACATTTCGTGGTCTATGTTTTCTGTAGTACCTGCTTCAATAAATGGTCAAAAGCACAGAGAAAATTTTCCTTGCTATAAGATTCATTTCACTCGCAGACGATCATCAAATAACGAAATGGGAATGGTTGTGTTCCAATTCGAGAGGATCCTACAGAAGTTCTATCTCACATTACACCACAAGAGTAACTTTTCAACGTGTACGGAATTACATATGCTGTGGGAATAGTCGACACCGATCAAAAGGATGTTCCTCACAGACACACAAACAGGGCCACTGCACGTACCAGTTCAGTAACATCGAGATTAATATTACCAGCTTGAAAACAATTTCTTTTTGGCTGTAACAGAAGTAGTTGTTTCGCGAATCTCACATTTGTAATGGCTGACGACCCCGACTGTCCCTGCTACTCCTTATCCATTACCCACACGTCCAATTGTTGCTTCAACTGCTGGGTTCTCTCTTGGAACTTTTGTTCCATTCTCCCTTCACATCCGCACGCTAATTGCGTGTTCGTCTTCGAAGGAAAAATTATGAAGACGATTTTTGAGCCTGTCCGCGAAAGGAGATCGTGGAAACATAGACAAAGCCAAGAATTTTATGAGTTGATGCAAGCGAAGATTGTTCAAAAACTGAAAGCGCGAAGAGTAATATTGACGGGCCACATTGCTAGGAGACAGGGCACCTCTAGAGCAAAAGCCGTGCTTATGGGAAGACCTGATGGTACTCGTCCAATCGGAAGACTCAGAAAGCGATGGATGAGCTACATGAAGACCTTTGCCAGCTGTGAGTCACAACAAATGGATCCAAACTGCACAAGGTCGTCATCTATGGAGGAACATTGTGAGGTCGGCCCATCATCTACAGGGTTCTCGATCGTCGATTTGATGATGATGATGCGAGGTAAGCAACAACGGTGCCGACACAGCTTGTTGATGCCAGTGCCTACCAATTTTAATTGTAGATTACAGCACTGAGGATGGTCACTATGTGACCGAAAATCGATTTTGCGGATAATAAAACAAAAAAATACGACCAATGCTGTTTCTCCTTCCACTTATATTCATTATCTGGTCGTGGTGCACGGAACACTCCATGGAGTCGCCAATTAATACTGTATCTTATTAAGCGTACTACGATATTCCAAAAAATTATGCAAGCTGTAAGTCATTTTGCCTTGAAAATTGTGAAGCTTGTGCCATAATAGTAAAATCGATGACAGATGAACGGGACGGAAATTTTCTAAATATCTGCAAGGCACTATGGCTAGTTGCCAATTTACTCCCACGCAGTGTTCTCCAAGGGCTTTCTGCTGATGCACTATACGCTGCTTGTAGTTCTGACAAGGGGAAGGCCTCGGAGACGGCCAACCGATTCGGCTCAGATTTGCCAGGTCTGCTTGTGTACAACCTAAAACGAAGGAATGTAAGACTTTTTGGATCAACACCCCCGCGTTTTTGAGAAAAATCACCCCTAAAGGTTAATACGAGCGACAGACTCAAAATTGGCGGGATCGATAGATGATTATAAAGAGCGCATTTTTGATCATCAGGTGTGGGGTCCGAAAACGCATACTTTTCCAGAAATCGAAGTAAGAAACTTTTACAACTGCCGCTTCTGTAACCACATGGTTAACGCTTGACGTCGACAGCGCCGATAGCGCAGCGGCCAAGGTAACTGGCTGGGAATCGGAAAACCGGGGTTCGAATCCTGAAGAAACCTACCGGATGTTATTGTTTTCGTTTGTATTTTTCCATGTCTCAATTGATAGAGACAGGAGGGTTAATAAGGTAAGTAAATCAATAAGCAATAATAAGGTAGGCAAACTAATTTCCCAAACGCCGTGATTTTGGAAAGTATCAAACTTTTAAGCCTTCTCACATGAAACAACTCCGAGTAAAAGCGCTGCGACTTCCTCACGAGGGATCACAGATAGCCAACCGTGCGACGCTTATTTACAGCGATGCACGGGATAGAATGCACGCGGGGAGAGATATGTTGTCCCGGCTGCCTCTTCGTCATATCATAGACAAGGAACAGTGTAGCTGTCAGAAGATTGCATTCATTAGATGCTCTTGGTTTGTTTGCAATGTTTATATGACAAGTACCATCCATCTAGTTGTTCGAAGAAAGTGAGGACACGTAACAGTGACTGGAAAAGCCATTATAAATTGACCTGGAGTAACATTTTAGTTGTTCACTATCCCAAGAGGTTTCAGAAATTTATTTGCCCACTTTATCATTATAATTCCTTGTTGATTTACTTACCTTATTAACCCTCCTGTCTATCAATTGAGATAAAAATACAAACCAAAAGAATAACATCCACTACGTTTCTTAACAAAAAATAATTAAAAAATGGTTCAAATGGCTCTGAGCACTGTGCCACTTAATAACTGAGGTCATCAGTCCCCTAAAACTTAGAACTACTTAAACCTAACCAACCTAAGGGCATCACACACATCCATGCCCGAGGCAGGATTCGAACCTGCGACCGTAGCAGTCGCCCGGTTCCGGACTGAAGCGTCTATAACCGCTTGGCCACTGCGGCCGGCCAGTTTCTTCAAGATTCGCAGCCAGTTACCCTGGCCGTTGCGCTATCTGTGCTGTCGGCGAAAAGCGTTGTCCATGTGGGTACAGAAGCGTCAGTACAACAGCTGTACCTTAATTCCTGTCACCCTGTACTCCAATTGAACAGGTACGATAACAAATAATGTCTGTCGTAGTAGGATTCTAAGCCTAATAAAGGGTTATCACACCCTCGTACTATAGCAATAGTTAACCAACTATTACCAGTAACAACGTCTGTAGTTGTACAAGAAAAATTAATCTTAGCTCCTACAAGAGTAATTGGTCCATTAAGTAGCTCTTCTTGTGCTACATTATTAGGAGTCATAGTAAATGTGTCCACGGTCTTACCTCGACTTCTGGAAAAAGAGCATTTTTCATCATGGGTGGGGTCCGAAAACGCATACATTTACAATTATCTATCGATCCCGCCAATTTTGAGTCTATCGCTCGTAATGACCTTTAGTGGTGATTTTCTCAAAAACGCGGGGGTGTTGACCCAAAATATCATCGATTCCTTCGTTTTAGGTTGTACACAAGCGACCTGCCAAATTTGAGCCGAATCGGTTGGCCGTGTCTGAGGCCTTCCCCTTGTGAGAGCAGGTGGAAGCGGTATCGATTTGAGAAGATCCCTCCCGAAAGCAACCAAAATTTAACACCTAAATGGTTATGACTTCATGAACAGTGGTATGTATACTATAAGCTCAGTAATTAATATCACCAATGCATATCACATGAATTTCTCTTAGTCGTTCTCTATTACATGGTATCCCTCACCACCAACCTCTTACAAGGGGAGGCCACCAATTGTGAAATTCAAATTCAATTCATACTGCGCATAATAAAAGCTCATGGCCAGATGTGTAATGTGGCAAAGCACCAAGACGCATTTCTCAGCCGTTGTCGAGAAAATCGACAGTTAAAAGAAACCGTTGCGATGAAATACACTCTACGATTATCGGTTTTCTACAGCGTCGTGGCGCAGCGGTAAGTGCTCGGGTTCGTAATCCGAAGGTGTCGGATCGAATCTCGCGCCATGCAATTTTTTTTTTGTTATTAGTTTTTTTGTAATTCAAATATATAAACTATTAATGAATTGCTTATGCATGTTGAAGGTGGATCGCTCTCCAATTGTACCGCCTCCATTTTCCATTTTTTTTAACAAAGGTGTACCAAAGCTCTCCCGTCCGCACTGATTTTCGACGATGTTCCACAGGGAATTTGGTTCGTGGGGTCTCTATTCTAATTCGAACGTTTGACTTACGCTATACGTATTCGTTTCGGAATATCGTTTCTACGTCTTCCGTTAACTATACGTGGTTAACATTATGAAAACAATAACATTTGAGAAATACAACTGTTTGCGAAATTACAAAAAACAAATACTAAAAAAAATTGCATTGTGCGAGATTCGATCCGGCGACCTTCGGATTACAAACCCGAGCGCCTACCACTGCACCATGACGCTGTGGAAAATTATTAATCGTAGAAAGTATTTTAACGCAACGGTTTCTTTTAACTGTCGATTTTCTCGACAACGGCTGAGAAGTGCATCTTGGTGCTTTGCCACATTACACCTCTGGCCATAAGCTTTTATTATGCGCAGTATGAATCGAATCTGAATTTCACAATTGGCGGCCTCCCCTTGTTAGTATATGATGTCTAATTTTACATACGTTAGCTATCTAATTACCCTTGTGCTTGCAAAAATTCTGAAGCTGAACTTTATGATGTGCTGCATCATTTCCGCGCAAGCAGTGAAGAAACTTATTCTCTGGTAAGCCGTCACATATAACTATTCCATAATTCGCGTAACTGTCGAACGAATGCGGAGTATTTTTAGGTCGCATGGTGGTCAGTAATAGGGCGAAAATGGTATCCCCATAAAGGAACCTTGCGACGTATGCAACGTGACATTGCTGGAGAGGAAGCCTCGGGCTGCCGTCGACAAATCTTTGGCGCTGTGTAGTTGCAAATTAAAGCTGGGGAACCCACGTTAGGTTCGACTGCTGGAGCAATCCCCAGAAGCCTGAACAATAACAATCCATATTGAGTTGTGAGAAAGACCGGAGTGGCGGAAGAGTGTGTCCACTAGTGTAATTTGTTGGATGCCATGGATTGTCCACTTTCAAGAAACTCGTCCGACACGGAAATACAATAGCTATCTGTTCATTGTGCAGTGTGTACATGAACTGTTGCTAGGCGAAGATTAACGGATTGCCCTGAGACAGGCAAAATTGGAGTCTACAGTAGGAAGAGGGATTGGCTGGTGAATGTGCGCGCTTCTACCCGTAGTAGGTGCCTACCACTTTATGCCAGACAACTGCTAACAACTCCAGATGCCCGACCGAGTGCTATCTGTAACTACAAGTACTCTGAATATGGCGAACACTCATACCTTGAATTGCGATAAGGAATACGGACAGTGTAATCTTGACGGTTATATACCAATCCAGGAAGTGCTCTAATTACACATGCGTAATGACTAGAACATAGCCTTGTTTGCTGCTCATAGCATGCAAACGTTTGTCTTACAAGGTAAATGTGGTATCATCTGAAGGTCGAGGTGCCGAATCCACATCAGCAACACGCATCGATACCACAGATAACGGCCATGTCCCGCAGCAGCCCCCAGAGGAGCAGCCCCCGGAGGAGCAGCCCCCGGAGGAGCAGCCCCCGGAGGAGCAGCCCCCGGAGGAGCAGCCCCCGGAGGCTCTCATCAAGCAGCAAACGTGATCAAGCTGGGACACCAGTGCCATTCAAATCTCAGATGGACCTGTACTTTTGTAAATGTTGAATTTTACTTCAAGAGAAGAGTATGTGTATCAGGAGGTGGTGGTGGTGGTGGTGGAGGGACGCTCAACTGTGCGGTCATCAGCACCCATACCAAGTCCCCATCATTTACCCAGTCCAATGTACCCACTGTCATGAATGATAACACCACTCAGTCCCCAGGCAGTGAAAATACCCAATCCGGCCAGGGATCGGAGCCTGGACCCCATGACCCCTTTGAGGTGGTGACTTACAGTTTGAAGCATGCTCCGGTGGCAATGGATTTTATGACATGACGTGATTATTATTCTTGTGATGAAGTGAACTGACTTGCCACAGGTTGCAGTTCTGATGAGCAATCTCCCACAGGTTTTGACCACAGTTATGACCAGACGACTGTAGTTTCTTCAGGTCAGAATGAACATTGGATAATGGCACTGCACAGTAGGCTTCATCAAGACTGGAAATCAAAATTACGTATCACAAAATAAGCCGTTAAAGTGACTATCTACAAAGAGTACCCCACACAGGTACCAGTAACTATGTTTTTATTAGCGACTGTCGCACCTCGAGAATCGCTGCAGTGACCAGGTACTGTCAAATGTTTTCGTTTATTCCAGTCTTTCAAACCGGACTTTGATCACGATATAAAGTCCTTCAGTCAGTAATGACCCTCTTGAGATCAACAACATGAAAGATGTGCAACTATGGGACAATATGTTCCAAAACAATACATAATTTCATATCACGATGTATTCTCATACAAACTGTGAAATTTACAGATAACGTAAAGCGTACCTGTTCTACATAATGTCCTAATGTGATAAACCCTCTTATATGAATACATACATCTGAAATGCGAACGTCTGTAGCCAGTAGCCGGTGTAATAAAGACATAGAAGAAAAACAGATGGAAGTGCAGCGACATTAGTAACTCAAGACTCAATATATTACTAACTTTGCATTCTTGCTGTGTGTGTCTTGTGCCTACAACGATCGTTGCAATAACTGTTCTAGTAACTGGTATTCAGTTCAATCTTCTATATCCCTATACGTGACTAAGATTGTGTCACTAAGTAACCATCACAGCTTGATAGCAATATCAGTTTACCTCAGTCACAGCTTCGATGGGCAACAAAAATTTTATGTTCAGTATTTTGCGTCGCTATTGACGAAAATCAGAAATTTAGACTGCCACAATTTACTCATTTAGCGGTATAATACAGTAAGAGCTCGACGGAATGCGAATAACAATGCAGTTAGGAACTGGGGAACTGAGTGCTTGTCACCTCAGCTTACATTCCGTGTATATACATAGAAGTCATCCATCCAGTGTTGGTGAATGAGAGCACTTACCGACTTCCAGCAACCTTTATGCTCTACTCCAAACCTTTCCTTAACATTTTCACGGGTACATGCTTCAAATCAATTAACATATTAACTAATTTACGGACGGCCTAGTCTGCAGCTCTCATCCATGGGATTCGTTTGACAATCAGGGTTTGCTTGTACATTACATTTTTAAGACCTGCATAACGCACAGATTTTCAGATACGTAACACAAACATGGTAATATCACTTCAGTAATACGTCTACATTAAAAATAACAAACCCACTTAGTAATAACGGAAACTTCTTTATTCTTTATAAGAGACTGAAAATATTTCGCCAACCAATATTTGAATGATACATTACTTCGTTCATAAACATTATCTGAGTGCGAATAGTACTAAGAAGAAATCGAATCTTGTTCACATTCATAAGCAGTAAAGCCATAGTAAAATTTATAGCGAAGTTACCCATATGAATTAAATCAGACTGACAATATTTCTACAATGAAACCTGGACAGACAATTGTATGGGCGTAACAGAATAACAAGCTATTTCTGTTACTGCATAATGATTTTCATTAAGGAGGACTGAAGGAAAGTTTGTGATGTGCAAGCACATTTTGCACTGCCAAATAAATTTCTCACCAACAGAGTTTCCATCACATACAATTGTCCAAACTTGCTTCATTTCGTTAGCATCTGTTGTTCGTTGAAAAGCTAACCAACTTCCAAACAACCCAAGTAAGATTGGATAAGACAATTAAATGCTAACTTTGTACAATTATTACATGTAAAATTACTCACATATTTCTACTTGCTACGTAATAGATGTTTCGAAACTAGATATACAAGGCTATTGAACCTGAGTAATACAATCTGTGCAACCCATCAATCTGATCACTAATAAATACAGGGTACTTCACAATTCCTGTCACAGGCTTTGACAGCAAGCTTAGTAGATAAAGCTTCTGTAAGGAGCTCATGTCCAGAAATGTACAGTCCCTTGCACAACCTGTGAAAACCTGTTAGGAATTGTGGAACACCCTGCACATGAGATACAACACCGAGAGCAAACTGTAGATTTTGTGTCTTTCTTCAGGTGGCGAGGACAAAATTCATTCGTATCACCTTCAGTGCATCCGAACAGAAAACAGTAAGCCATCCTTAATGAATATATTCAACTCCCAAATTGGCTTTTTGGAATTTTAGAGAAGTTTTTCGCAGTATATTTCAATGTAACGTATGTAACAAAATTACAACTTCAATTATTGTACAATTCAGCAGCGTTATAGCGAGTCGCGTGACTGTAGTGCCGCAACGAATGAGTGCATTACGGCAGGTAATATTGAAATTCCGGTATAAAATTTTTATAATTAAAATTATGGAGTGGGTCACTGCAGTTTACAATGTTTATACAAGTCTCTTAATTTTCACGTTATAAAGAGGAATTACATAGCTGCTCTACATTCATATGATCATCTTGCACAACTTACTGTATTAATAAAATTTCTTTAGTCCACTAGCTCCACTTTATTCCACTTGCATTGAGTTCATTTTAGTGTGAAATAACCACACCAGAGTAACAAAGCTGCTGAGTAATAAAACCACGTCTAACAACTTGGTGTTTTTCTTTTACTACAAAATATATCTATATTTAATGTATTTGTCACAGCTGAAGATGACCTCACCTCTGAACTGGTTCAGCGTTTTTGACTGTGTAAATAAAAGGCCAATACAGTGATGGATTTCTTTCAGTACACTTAATTCGAAAAACATGGTATACTGCCTACCTATTACCTGCAAAATATTTATAGCTTTTGTTGCACCTGCCTCACTTATTCAGTGAATTCATTTCATTATGCACATTAATATAACAAGTTGTGTTAGACTAACATGGAGGCAATAGTGTTACCGTCTCAAGTAACGTATTTCATCACTTGTGGTAGCTGCATCTTCCACACGTTCTCTGCAGCAACATTGTTGCACAACAGAGGAAGAGACTAATGGTAAGGTAACATATTTACATACGCAATATTCTACAGTTAAATACAATCAGTGAGTAAAAACGAAACAGCAAAGTTTCATTGAAGGGGCACACACACAAATAGCTTGTGAAGAATGTATGAAGTGAAACTAAACCCAGATGTATTTTTCCTAGTAATACTGCTGGTGCTGCTCTTGCTCTTGAGATTTTTTTGTCCTCCTCCTGGTCACAACTGATTTCATAGCACTACATTACACCAGTGGTAACTGTGGCTGGTAAGTGATTGAGACACACAATTCACTCCTCACGTAACACGTTTCTTCGTTTCCTGCTACCTTGTGTCATTAATTCTGGACAGTCTTTTGTTGATGTAGTTCAGTGGGGGGTCTACACACACATTGGAAGGCGGGTGGTGGTTTCCTGTGCCACACTACACACTGCACTCTTCTGGTTATCCTGCCTCCCTCTAGTAATATTCTGATATAAATCCTGAGTCAGGACAACTTAGGAATGGCTGCCCATACAGCTAACACCGTTTGTTGAACTTTTTAAGGAACACCCGGTTCTTCCTCATCTCGCTGGTTCGTCCTGGAAACATCGGAATGGGACTCCCACTAAGGCTGGCATCTTGCTCTGTATTCATTCTAAGCTGCCCACTCTCAAGCCACATGGAAGTAGTAGTCCATTGTGTAACTGGGTAACCTCTTTTTGATGGTAGCCATTTGTCAGGATGAGCATTACTGAAAAGGGCAGGGAGAGTTCTTCCTTGGCTCAGGTATGAGGTAGAATGGAACAGCATTTTTATGCAAGGTAACTTATTGAAGGACTTTTACAATGTTTTCCTTACTGGATTGTTCTGGCTGGGAGAGCGGCAGCTGTGTCGTTTGCAAAGCCTTCTGCTGCGTGAGCGGCGGCGTCTGATTACGCCTGGCGGTGTTCATCTCGTGTCGCTGTTTCGCCCAGTTGACTGGAGACGCGCGTCGTGAGGTGGCCCGTTTAATTATTGAGAATGAAGTCGTGAACCGGATGGTGATACCTTGCATGTGGCGTCCCAGTGTTTCTCTCTCTCTCTATGCGGCCGCGTGCGTCGGCCAGCGGAGCGGCGTGGCGGGAGAAGGCCAGTGTCCCGGGCTCGAACAACGGACTCCAGCTCGCCAGTCTTCGGCTGTCAGGTCTTCATCCCAGCTCACAGGTGACTGCTGATGTGAGGCCGTCTCCTTCCCGTCCTCACGAGTCACCCGGGTACGTAAAAATCAGGCTTAAAACACCTTTTAACTTCTGTCTTCTGGCGGCGAGGCTGCTGCTTGCTATTCCATTACAGCGGCGGACTTGGTGCGTCTGTGGATGATTTAGTCTCTTCTTGCATGACTGTCTTCAGCACCGAAACTGACTGAAAACTACTCTTGTCGGGCCCACTGCGTCTCGCGTATTTGTTTACTTCAGTACACTGGAGGTGAACGAATTCGCGGTCATTACCTCTTCTGTCACGTTGAAAAGCTTCTCGAAGAATCTTCTTAACGTCAGTCATTGGCTCTTGGAATGTAGGCGAGGGCTTTTGATGACATGTGACAATTTAGAAACACGTGAGCCGGTCGGGTGATGCCCTGACGGCTGCCCCGACAGCTGAACTGACAGCTTCAGCTTATGTGGGGAGGGCGATGGCTTCTCCTGAACGTGATGACTTCACAGTCATTGCCTCTTCTGCCCTGCCCGCTGTTTGCCAATGTGTAACTCCTCTAAACTAAACTAACTTTCTCATTTATTTTCTAATTTATACTTCACATTGATTCCACTAATTTATTTACCTATCTGAAGTACCACTCAACTCATCTTTAAGACTGCATTCAGCTGAGTATTCATTGAGGCAATGACGTGTTGCGATTGACTGATGCAGAAACATGTCGGGGAATCCACAGCATGTAGTCACAGGCAGTGCTCAGCTGCTCTTCGTACCTTGGTTTCTTGGCTGTTATGCTGGACAATTCAGCAAAGGTGAACCAAGTACATGGACAGGAATTAGTGTCCTGGCTGGTTGGCAGGTAGAGCTTATTTGTCACAGATTTAACACTTTTGTGGAACGATGTTGGCCTACAGGCAACTTATGTACCTTCACAATGAAACACTGCAGGTGGAGATATTTTATGCCTTTAGCCGAGCTGACTGGACATCATGTCTTTCTATTAACAAAGGTGCAGAACCATCTTCAGTAACAGTCATATTTCTCCTCGTAGTCATCACCAAAATACAAATCAAGACTGTTAGAGCAGATGTCCCTGTGCTCTGGGATGACCGACAACTCCGACACACTGCATCTTCTGAGGCTGTGTACTGAAGTGTGTTTTGGAGCAGAGTACACTGGTGTCTCAATTTCAGCAACGGTCCCCCACAGTGTTTCGTTAGTTTCACTACAATCTTTTGTTCACATTTAGTGCCAACCACATTACTTTCATTCTGTCCCTCAGGAAGATCCAATCCAGTGCGTAATGTCACAGGCATTGTGGAACACCAACCTCTATCTCATTTGTTTACGTATCTCAGATCAGTGCGTATGTGCTGTGCTTCTCTCCAGAATACTCTCTGTAGTAATGGCTCCAACAAGGTGTTACCATTTTCCATTATTCCCAACTGAGTCTTCTGATGATGATACTTCGAAGATCAGCAACAGTTACGCTTTTGTGTGCTTTCTGTATCTCACTTAAATCACTTTTGTTGCAGAGGAACGTCCCAACTGCAGGTCACATTGTTCCCAAGTGAGAGTAGTTGAGGTGATTGATCGGAGGAACACAGCTGTCTACACATCCATTATAGCGTCATCTGTTCTCACCATATTTCCGTGAGCCTTCATATCCGGGATTGTTCTGAAGCTTGTGAATACCAAGATTCTTGCACAGGTAAATTACCAGCCGTCATATAACCCACAGATTGGAGGACCACGTTTTGTCTTCCGTTTCCCACACCTAGGAGGACTGGCTTCGCCACGTCTCTGGAGGCCGTCCTCTGCTATGGTCTATAAGGTTAGAAAAAGGTCATTGACACCCTCGGGCCTCGCAACCTAATACCGTCAGGGTCGAAAACATCAAGAGTCGCCCAAGGGAGGCCGATAGGAAAGAAACACAGAAGTCTGCAAGTAAGCGGAAGTAGTTTCAGAGCAGTCATACATGTGGTTATCTTTTGAAAGCTCATCTATGACTGACACAGAGAGAAGAAACAGTCTTGTATTGAGTGTTGGACTACAAGTATCACTTACAGCTTGCTTACATGGTTTTTTTAGTGTAGTAACAGCGTTTTCTGTCCGTGCATAGCCAATAAGGTTAACAGAAACAACATTGTTATTCAATAACTGTAATGTTTGCAACATGGAGACACTTAACAGACACTTGTTACATGTAACTTTCAATTAGACATTGAAGTTATGTATAAACACCTGCTACACGAAGGCTATTGTTACCTAAAAATTATAACTACTTGACAAAGTATTTTCCTCATCTTAATAATAATTATTTCAACTATGCATGATGTTTGATCTGGTCATAATACAGACGATAATATTCCTCAGAACAAAAGTACAATCGTTCCATTGAGATTTTACAATCTTTGTCTAAAATACGACATTTGGTATTCAGAGTGTAAGTATACCAAAGCATCATATAGCACTAACACACTGCATGTTTAGCACAAAGGTGACGTTTTGGAGCTAATGTTTCTCCATCAGTTGAAATATTATGTACCAAGACACATGGTCATCGTGGTAGCCCATCCATGTTTGGATAACAACTGAGTTCAAACAAGGCAGAATATATAAACTTTATAATACATAGGTTATAGAACATGGTGAACTTTTTTTGAAAGTTCCGATGTGTTTCCACATTACAGAGGAAGTGATGTTTCCTCAAAACAGAGAAGTATAAATAATGACATTTAGAATCTCATTAACACACCCTCCATTGCAATTGCATCATCTGGGCTAACAATTTTTTATTTATCGCTTTATCAGTTTGGTTATTTGTTACATGTGATTCCACACTCTTCAAATACTCCATAGAAGTAAACAATGTTGTAGGCTATACATTTATCATTGACTAAGTGTGCTATTGGCCATTTTAGACTACCATTCTTTTATCAAGCAATATGAAGAGCATACCAACACCAGCGTAGCATATAACTTTTGTACTGTTTAGAGTACTCATAAGTATGACAATGCTATTTCAATTTGCACTATTGGCCATTATTAAAAATATGCTCCACGTCTCACAAGATGTGGCACACAATTTATCAATCCACATATGAAGCTGTATATACATAATAGCATGCTTTGCACCAAATACCAACTGAGGTGCACTGAAGTATGTGAAGATCTGTAGACAATATAATTTTATGATGAAGATTATCTTTTTACTTCATAATCACATTGTATTTATGTAAATCACAGCTTATATACTAGCAGCATAGAGATACAGCGTCAGGTTCTAGTTAGCGGTTCTGACTTCTGCCAAAGATACACCAAAGACAATATAGAAGTCAACTTACGATGGAAGAACCTGTATCTGAAGGTATAATATGCAGGTAAGAAATGTCTTACATCTAGCTGTACAAAAATTTCACACCACTGAAGAACATTTTAAATATTTTCGTACTATGGAACATGAAACGTACACACTGGCTGTATTTTAGATGAAGGGTAACGATCATCATCTATGTCAATGATCTACAATTTCGTGTAGTGAGTGACTCTCCAAGTATGGTTACATGTATACTGGAAGTACAAAATACGACACTGTGTCATCTAACAGAACTTTATTACCTTGTGATTGGTAGAAACATTTGCAAAAAAAACGTTTTACAATGCTTAGAAGAGCCAACACTAATATCTTCAGAAATGGTAATGGAAAATACTGGTGCTTCTTTTCAATTTTAACAAATTTAAATGACATAGTACAAATGTAAATTAAGATAAATTTGTGGAATACAAATATTCTGTAGAGTATTTCTGGATAATGAAACCATCTCAAGGCACAGAAATTTCAATTTCAATAATTACTTTGAAAATTGCATATGTATACTAGTAATTCAAGTCATCAGAAAGTAGAATAACTTTAAAAACTATCGAATTTTACACTAAATGTTTAATACATATCTTGAGACAGTGTGTATATAAGTCACATATGGACAGTAATGAAATCAACAAAAATTTAACTGACAAAACTATGGTTTCTTAAACTAGTAATTCCTTTCTCAGACAAGTTTGGGCTGCCATGTGGGTGAGCCCTGGCCTGACAACCAAGGTGTGCAGGGAGTAATCTGCTTCATCCGCCAAGTCAGTCTGCCAGGCAGTGGGGTATTCCTTGCATTTATCTTCGAGCAAAATTAATCACCATGTTACAATCCTCCTGATAGTAAATGGTAGTTGTTCAGTCGGAATTGGCACTCTCCCTTGATTGCCTGCTTATTTGTCTACCTTTATCCTTCCTCATAAATACTGGAAACCACAGGTACAAATGACTGCCACGTCTGACACCTCTTTGAGCAGTTGTCTGTTCTGGTATGCCAGACGGGAGACATTTTCTATGTGACAGTTTCTTGCATTTCTGTCAACACACCTTACACATTACCTCTATACAGACGAGTCTGATACTACCCTAATAGGTGGTATGTCCACATCACGATTTCGACAGTAGCTAGTCTCCTGGTAGCAGGAGGTTGTGCCTTCTTGGTGCTGCAGAGGTCTTACACCTGTCTCTCGTGCCCTTGTGAAATGGTTTCTCGATTTGTCGAATATGTGTTGAAGGCTGTACAATAAATTCTTGTAGTTAGTCTTCAGTTACAGACAGAAACCACTGTGCAGGACTCTTGTTTATATGTGGTCAGATAGTTTTTTGGGGACTCAATCTGTAAGACATTTTTTGTATCAGTTTTTCCACAATGTGTGTCATTTAAAAACAGAAAATCAAAACATATGTAACTGGAATAAAAGAAAGCACATGCATTTGTTTACAATCCGTCACACTCGATTGAGCGGGAAAGAAAATGTGGTGTAGTGCTTTTCCTGGTGACAGGAATAGTGTAGGGTGTGGAAATTCCTCACAGGACAGTTCATATGTCAACGGAAATCTGCAGGATAGTGGAGGTGTAGCACGAGCAGGGTGGGGGAGACTGGGAGCCCTCGGCTTATGATGCGAAGTCTGGAATTCATTACTGCTGCTGCTACCCGGCAATAGGATGCCCCCATTGCTGAAGTCTGGCAAGTTGTTGTGGGAGCTGATGTTACAGAGTTTAGATGGAGAGGCAGAGCTGTGAAGGATGTGCAGTGCTGTCTGTACACTTCTCCCATTCTTTGTCATATTTACATTCTCCCCCCCCCCCCCCCACTCATTCTGCTGTCCAAAAATGCACTGTTCCATCATTTTTCGGGCGTGCACTCTGGACAGCGACAATTCGTCTTGCGATATTTTGGCTAGAAACCTCCCAGCCATCTTCAAGGAGGCAGATTTTAGGAGAAATGGCTATTCACAATAGCAGATTAAGGAACCTCTGCAAATAAAAACTGCAGAAAAATCACAGGAAAAGGATGAGGAAGTGGAAAGGGAAGTGAAATCTACAGCCTTTCTCCCATACGTGGGTAATGTTTCTTCTAAAATCGCTGGAATCTTGAAGAAAGAAAGTGGATGTGATATTCCGCCGATCAGCTAAGACTGCAGCCTTGTTGGGATCCGTTAAGCATGATCTGCTCTTGCGAAAGTCGGGAGTTTATGAAATCCCTTGTGAGTGTGGCAAACGTTACATAGGGCAGACCACGCGCACTGTACAGGAACGATGCATCGAACCCAAGCGGTACACACGTCTTCTTCAGTCCAACCAATCAGCAGTTGCTGAACACTGCATTTCTACTGGCCATGCCATGGATTATAAAGATGTCAAGATTTTAACTACTGCTTCATCTTTCTGGGACTCAGTTGTTAAGGAAGCTGTAGAAATACAACTAGCCGACAACCTGTTAAACCGTGACGAAGGATTTAATCTTGACAATGCTTGGAAACCGCTTATTTCACACCTTCGCTCGGAAAGAATTTCTGCATCTTCACTTCCGACAGATGTTACCACTTTTAAAGATTAATTAATTATTTATTTATTTACGAGCACTGTGGATTCGCAGCAGCACTATTTCGTTTGCACTCTGCGCTTATATGTTTATCTTTGCTATATACATCTTATCTATGACTAGCGCAGTAGTGGTGAATTTGATATCTTTGACGCATGCACTTTCAATCCTCAGCAGCTTTGTATCACGTGACTGTCCGTATAAATAGGCACGCGCAAACGCTATGGACTCAAGTCTCCGACTCGCCTTGAAGATGGCTGGGAGGTTTCTAGCCGAAATATCGTAGGAAGAATTGTCGCTGTTCAGAGTGCACGCCCGAAAGATGACGGAACATTATATCCGCCGGGAAAACTTGAAGTATCAGAAAATGGACTATTTGTCTATGCTTTTCTTTTGAAACTTCCATTTTAGTTTCTACAGTGCAGTGGACAGTCAGGACACGTGTAGTGACACTGGGTTTACACCCATGCAATTCAAATGGAGAGTTGGGAAGTGCAGTGCTTTAATAATGTCTGCCACACCTTCTGTGGGCAGTGGTATTACTATATTTTGACTGAAGTTCAGTCTTGATCACGTCATGTATGTTTTAATGATACAGGTGACCAGTTTCGGTTCTTTCTACAAAACTATCATCAGACCTGTGGATACATTTTAAGAAATACTAGATACCAATCTTTAAATAAGATGAAAGTGTCCAATGATGTCAAACTTTAACAAGATAAAATAAATTATACCCATGGCTCCCTTAGGATGGTAGGCGGAGCTCTCCTCGCTGCTACGCAGTCAACTGATGGTTATGAGTGCTGAGCACGAGCTTAAATATGCAGAGGCTCCGCCTACTTCCTGTCACACTACTTCACAACTGCCAATCAGCGTTCATAATATGACGCCATCATCAAAGTATAAAAGTAGGAAATACACTAATAACATAAAATTGATTCATTTAAATATCTGATTAACAGATAGTATGTCTACATTGATTATTACAAAAACTATTAGATCGATGATTTAAAAAAAATTTAATCAGTAGTTCAGATATACATAATGAGAAACTTACTCTTGGCTGCTACCCTACTGCTATAAAGAATATTGCTATAAAAACTACAGTTAAAATAAGACGATTCTGCAGCATCCAACAAAGATGCAATTGTGATGTAGGCAACTCGGTATAATCGATATGTACCACAACGCCAAGGACTTTCACATCTTTGATGTAACTGACACTGTAATAGTATTAAGGTTGCCCATAGAGGGCACAACTATTACACATCGTAGTTCCCTGTTTTTATCCAAAATATAAATAAGCTGTGGACATACTAACTATCTGTTAATCAGACATTTAAATGAATCACTTTTATGTTATTAGTGTATTTCCTACTTTTATACTTTGACGATGGCGTCATATTATGAACGCTGATTGGCAGTTGTGAAGTAGTGTGACAAGAAGTAGGCGGAGCCTCTGCATATTTAAGCTCGTGCTCAGCACTCATAACCATCAGTTGACTGCGTAGCAGCGAGGAGAGCTCCGCCTACCATCCTAAGGGAGCCATGGGTATAATTAATTTTATTTTATCTTGTTAAAGGTTGACATCATTAGACACTTTCATCTTATTTAAAGATTGGTATCTAGTATTTCTTAAAATTTATCCACAGGTCTGATGATGGTTTTGTAGAAAAAACCGAAACCGGTCACCTGTATCATTAAAACATACATGACGTGGTCAAGACTGAACTTTAGTCAAAATGTAACAATTAATTGATCACTGCTTTCCAAAAATGTTTACCAAAAGTGTTATTACTATCCTTCCAGCAGTTTTAATTTTACATCCTCTGTCTCATTTGTTTTTGAATGCACCTTTTATGTGTCCACTGGCTTTCACTTTTTCTCTCTCCACCTTAACACATCTTGCACCAGTTTCCTTCCAATGAATTGCATGTTGCGGTATCATAAGAGGACCCTATGTCATCTCTTGATCACTTTGACATCTGTGTGATGGCCCTTATCTTTTTCTTCACTGGAATCACTCAAATTTTCAGAGGCAAAAAGTCGATGTGGCCATTCCCAAAGTGAAACTTGTGGGCTGATTTAATGGCCGTGGTTTTTAAGCTTGCCAAGTATGTTGGCTATGACAGAAAATAATATTTAGTTGTTTCCATTATCTAATGACTGGCTAACATCCTCCTTCAATGATAGCTGAGCCTTTATTTAAAACCACTTACTAAGTTTGGTTATCATTTGCTACATGGAATTCCACAGTTTTCAAATACTTCATACAAGTAAACCATGTTTTAGGTTATACAATTTTTTACTTAGTGCGCTATTGGCCATGCTATTATCGAGCGCACATGAAAAGAGCATACCAAAATCAGGGTAGTAGGTAACTTTTGTAGTTTATAGCACTCAAAAATATTGTGACAAGGCTATTTAATTTTGCACTATGAGCCATTATTAAAAATATGTTAACGATATGCTCAACGTCGCACAAGATGTGGCACACAATTTATCAATCCACATTTGAGGCCATATATACGGAATATTTGGTATTTTGTGCAAAGCATGCTAAGGAGCATTGAAGAACATGACGATATGTAGACAATATAATCTTATGATGAAGATTCTTTTACTTCAGAATCACGTTGTATTACGTGTAAACCACAACTGATCTTCTAACAGCGTCAACATACATCGTCAGGTTCTAGTTAGCGGTTGTAACTTCTGCCAGAGATACACCACCAAAGACAATATAGAAGTTAATGGATGATGGAAGAGCCTTTAACTGTGGGTAAGAAAGGATTTCTTACATCTAGCTGGGCAAAAATTTCACATGACTGAGGAGTAAAATTTTGAATATTTTCAAATTATGGAACATGCAACGTACATACTATAAGTACAAAATACGACACTGTCATCGAACAGAACTTCATTAACTTGTGATTGGTACAAACATTTGCAACAAAAGTTTTATAATGCTTGGAAGAACCAACACTCATTTAAGATCTTCAGAAATGGTAATGCAAAATACCGATTTTTCTTTTCAAAGTTAACTAATTCAAATGACAAAGTACAAATGTAAACTAAGATAAATTTGTGGAATACAAATATTCTGCAGAGTTTTTCTGGATAAGGAAACCTTCACGAAGCACATAAATTCCAATTTCAATAATTACTTTGATAACTTTAATTGCTAGTATACATGTGTAGTTTTCAGAAAGTAAAATAACATGAAAAACTTATGAATTTTACACTAAATGTTTAATACATATCGTGATAGTGTATTTATGTCATATCTAGTAATGAGATCAACAAAAATTTAACTAAGGGAACTGTGGTTTCTTGAACTAGTAATTCCTTTCTCAGACAGATTTGGGCTGCCATGTGGGTGAGCCCTGGCCTGACAGCCAAGGTGTGCAGGGAGTGATCTGCTTCATCCGCCAGGTGAGTTCGTCTGTCGGGCAGTGGGGTATTCCTAGTATTTAACCTCGAGCAACACTAATCACACTGTATGAAACAGTGAATGAAATTTTCCAATTCTTAAGCAGAACACTGGCTGTGAGGTACACAGGTGACACATGAGAAGTGTTAAAGGTAACAGATTGAACATTATGCAAACAAAGAGCATGTATGTGCATAATACATAATATAATGTAAAAACAGTCACATTTGTACGAATTTAACATGTAACCAACACAGCTGCATTCAACAAACATTTTTCATTAAAAAAATACCGAAGTGACATGTACAGGGCGCTCGTATTCTTGATGTATGCCATACCAACGTAATGAAATAAGCAGTGTATAAACCTGAACTTACGTAAAAGGCACGAAACTCCAATATCATAAGCAGCTTAATCACTAACGTATTTAAGTTCGATATAATTATATCATATGAAGCAACACATATGTTTTACTATGTGTGTTATTTATAAAGTATATTAATATGACAAGATGGCAATGTGTGTGTCAAACAATTCATATCAAGTAACTGGCCCTCCATAAGCTAATGCATGATCATATTTAATTGCCAGACAACACAGAAATATAACAAGAAGTGCTTTACAATGTAACAAGGCATCAGTCATATTAGTAATATGTAATTAAGACAAGGGGGGGGGGGCGGGAGGTGAATATTAACAGGCAACCAGTATTACAGATCATACTAGGAGTGCTTGTGACATTTCTATACACGTAACTATTCACTGCAAAGTGAATTATTTGCAACTGAATCACAGAAGTGTGCCCAAAAATGAATTTACAAGAAAATACATAATATAAATATGACAAATTTGTAATATAAGCACTGTTACAGAGGCTCAAAAGCACGTGAGTAATAATACATCCTCATGAGGCTGCATATGAAGTTCAATTAACACTGTAGACATTACAATTATATTTTTATAGGATATAATCAAGTTTCATATCATATTACGATTATTTGCATGTTCGTAAGGTTTTGAACAGTATGCAGTATAGAATATAGATAATGAAAAGCCTAAAGAACACAGAACAAATGGATTGCATTCCCGCTTTACGTCTTGTTTATTTCAAATGCAAATGATGGAATCAAAGAACAAGTGTATTAAATTATCAGTTACACTGATAATACAGTTTTCATAAACCATGAATTCTTAGAGCTAGAGGAAACAATGTTATGGAAGGAGGCCAAATACGAACTCTGAGAAAAACATTTGCTAGTGGGTTTCTACTTTCCATTATAGTTTCTGTTGACTAAACATCCAATAATTTGAAGCTGATTTATACACTACAGTTCCTTTTAACGTCTGATACTTTGCGAATGATGTTTTAGTCATCTGCCATCAAGCAGGTAAGTGCCCTCGTTATGAAACACTGGATGAATGAACTCTCTTTGTGCATCCTGAACTGCACTGCCTGAAGACATGCACACACTTTCTGACAAATACTTTTCTTGTCTTGTTGAACGTTTTAGGCAAGATCATGCCTCTTACTGAGTAAATCCTGACAGCAATTGTATTCTCATTGTAACAATTATTTACTGCATTTTAAATAGTTACATTTCTGCAGACCCAGGAAGCAATGAGATAGGCAAGATGTAACTGGTACTGCATGTCATGAATTTGGTTAGTCTTTTAGTAACATCAGTGGAATAATATTTCGGTAAAAAATGCTTTCCCTCCTGTGTCAATCTTCGTCTGATTTGTATTAATGATCTGCCTGCAGTTGTGAATGGTGTGGAGTGCAATTTTACCATGTTTGCCCATGACAACATCCTTTCCGAGTTTCACATCACACTTCGCATCTTGTCAGTCAGATACGGCATATGGTATTCTGTCTGGGAAGTATTGGCCGTCTGAAAGCCTTTTATTAATTCCGTAACACACGGACAGAGGACATTGCTGTGTACGTTGAAGAGAAGTTCTCATTAGTCACATTGAATGGGAGATTACTGAAGCATTACTGCTGACCTCTGATGGATTTGATGCAATGAGGTATATAATTGTAAGTTTACCTACAGATTGTAGGAGAATGTTATTAAGTGATGGAGATAGTCGTGTGATTAATAGGAGCAGTGAATTTGATAGTGAGGATATCGTCATTGATGCTGTCACTGCTGTTATCGTGCGACTGTTCTTGCAGTGGCTATCTATTTCAAGAATGTTTGTTTCCAACAATTAGTTATGGTTGTTTTGATCTTGTGTAAAGACATGTGTGTGATGTATGTTGTTCTTTGATGGGCATTTGACATCCAGTAAATGTCTGCGTCTGAAATGATTTAGCGTCAGTAGGCACCGACTGGAGGTTAACGGCTGTTAGCAATATAGTGGATGGGAGGAACTTGTGTTGGAAAAGGTTTGGTCAGAGTAAGCTACATAGCGTTCTGTTAAACCTCGTTTTTCCTGTGTTTGAAAGATTTGTTATTGCATTTGATGTACCGTAACCTTCAATATTGCCTTAGCTCCAAGCTGTGTTAACAGCGGTAATATTTTAATTCATTCTTTATTATTTGCTGAATTGCATGCCTCTCATTCGTTGACTTCGTTTACATGATTAACTTGTGATTTAGAAAACAGGTTTTGTCTCTGTGTTTAAAGAACTTCCAAAATTTGAAGGATTTGTGTTAGTCAACTGTATTGTTCTTATGAATTCTCTTAAATTCATGCTTTTAATTCGACTCTTGATGTACAAATTTTAAAATATATTTAGTTATATTCTAACAAGTAAGCCCTCAGTCACAAATATTAAGTCAAAATTGACCTGGTTTCCATACTACTATGTGCGTCGTCTTCAGAATTAGACTAACTGTTCTAAAACACATTAGGTATGTAGTACATTAATAAAATTAAAGTTTGTACTGACTGGAAAACATTCAGTTGTTACAAGTCACATTAAAAAAATCTGAGCCAGAAAGGCGACATAATGAACAGTTGAGAGATGGCAAGCCGCTAAGGGCTGCTCGTACTGTGAACAAGGCTGTTTTAATAAAGGTTGTGAAGTGTTACTCTTGTTTTTGAGACAAAGTTCTCGCTCCAGATACAGCTTGGCATGCATTGCTGTTAACTCCTTTCTGGCCCCACCTAAGCAAGTTAAGTGTTACGCAATTTCCAACAAGTCACAGAAAGCCAGATTAATACAATGACAGTCAAGAGGCAGCAGCTGAGTGTGTTGGTAGCACCACGTTCCTAGGGATTTAAATCAACTGTGAACTACAGTGGGAACGTCTCATTCTTCAGAGGTTGACGAAAGTGCTCAGCCACTTTTGCATCATGAATGCTTTCTCGCGTTGGAGACGGTAAGGTAGCAGAAGTAGGTTAGTTTGTTTCTGTACACTGTGACATCATACAGCACAATCTTCTGAACCACGTGATTTCTTCCCCGGACTTGACTGCTTCGTGAAGTAGTGGACCCTTCTGTAAAAGAAGTACAAGAACCTCTTGTTTCAAGTATTCCCAGCTGGCCCAGTGCTGCTTAGTACATTTCTGATTTTTTGTTATCAAAGACTCCATTGTCTCTGAACAAAACTCATTCATTTGGTGTCGCATGTGAAATGCTGACAGTTACTTAACCTGTCACTGCTCAGTATGCTGCTCTGTAACTTTGTAACCTCGTTCTCACTGAGCTTAAAAGGTTGTGGAGTATTACTCCAAAAGTAAACTGCACCATTGTCCCCCACCACTTGTAATGTCCCCACAGAAAATACCCTCCACCACACAATCATTTTCAGTCAAACCATCCACATTCATTCACTTTGGAAAAGTTATCTGATCTGATTTTCTCATAATATATGCGGCGACAGCTCGTCGACGCCAAAGTATTTTCTAGTGCGTTTATTCTTTGAAATAACAGATGCATGTATGCATTCTCCATGGTTGTTGGAGTGGTAAGGAGGACAGATTCTGGAGTATCTGTTGAGGGATTGACGTGTTTCTGAGAGATACATATTCTGCTTTTCTTCTCGCTAAAGCGAGCCAATTAACATTTGTGCCGCTAGCGGTTTGTTTGAAGAGAAAGAGACTGTAAACGGAAAATTAAGACGTGGAATCACCGGAGATCTGGACATGTAATGGAGATGGATTTAATACACGATTTCCTCCATAAATAAGGTTTGTGACTGTGTGGAGTGAATGAACGAATGAGTTTTTTCTGAATCATTTGATGATCACGTTGGCCCTGTAATTAGTGGGGAAGTTTCAGCTGTGTCGAAGACAGCCTGCAATTACTGAGTGTGTTAAATCGTCCAAAAAGGCTTCGTACACATCTGGAATTCGCAATCTTGCGTAAAAGGAACAAATTGTCCACACGATTGATTCTCCCGACTGACTGCAGTGTTTAACAGTAATAACAAATTTGAAGATCTCTTACAGCAAGCCAGCCGCTGATTACCAAGAAGAAGGACTCCACCAAAGATTCTATTTGGCTGATTTCACGTAATGAAATATTATATTATAAACTGTACATAGATAAAGGAGAGAAAGGGAGCGAATAAGAAGAGATAATACTAATAATCCTCCATTAGTCTAATTTTTCGCCTGTCTTATCACCGATCAGCCGAGAACTGGGAGGGCCTTACTTTACTGTATAGATTTGTGTGTGAAGGTGAAGGGGTTTTAAAGGCAACAGAGACACGTCTATACAGACAAGACATTACACAGAGATAGCGGCTAGCTGCGTTCATCATCTATTCTTACATAAAGAGACGGCAACTCATTATCCGAACATTTAAAAATGTTAAACACGCATTCTACTCTGCTGAGCAGCATGTGATACGACGCCTTGCATAAGGTAAGATGAAGCTTGCGAGTTTCACAATTGACAGCTGTTTCCGGGCTAGATGTAACTTCACATCTGTAGGTGATACCTGAAAGATTCCTACATGTGACCCCCGCAAGGTGTTAGGAAAGCAACACACCTGCCTTCTAGACAATAGCTGTCTGTATCAATGTATGCGAAGACCTTATGAAACAGAGAAAGAATGACTCACCAGTACAGTTACAGGGGCATGTATCTAGGAAAAAGCGGGCAGCTATTTGTGTCGAATGAACAACGAGAGCATTAGAGAAATTCTACAGAACATACTGTTGAGAAGCAACCATGTCCCCTCCTGCAGTGAAGTCGTGCAGGTAACCGATCAGCTACTCACTAGAGGAGAAAATACTGTGATACGATATTGGTGGGGCGACGAACAGCGTGCCTACCGAGTAGTCAACGCGACTAGAATAGAAATAATTAGCTGCTAACCAACTCACTACACTATTAAGTTACTACCAAAATTGGGTAAGTAACCCTAACTAGTGTCTACGACCTCTTCCCTTGGCTGATATGTTCTTCAAACATACTGACACCACACTGTCTTCGTAGCAACTGCCATCACATGCAATGACGTTATCAATTCACTGGTACCATCTACGCAGCTTTCCTGAAGTAGGCAGTATTGTATTCAATGCTGAAGACTGCACTGCCTTCATTTAAGCAGCTTGGATCTAGAGAACACAAACATCCGTTCTGCCAGTGCTGACGGAATACCATCGCTTTGTCACAACTAAATTGCCAGATTCCCCTCATATTCAGTACTACCTGGTGCAGTAGAAATCGGGGGAACTATCCCATTGGTAATGTGAATTCCTCTGTCCAAAGGGAACCTAGTAACAGCTAGTTGGACTGATTTCCTGTAAAACCTAGAATGCCTCAGCTCAATTCCTCTATCTGCCAATAACGCCATCAGCATCGTGAGTGCAGTTACCGTAACACCAAAGAAGCATATACCCTGAGGTTATCGAGAGAATGTATTCTTTGCTGACAAAACGTGTGACATCTTCCTGTCAGAAGAAAGGTGTGCACTGGAGATGCTACAACTCAGGACCTTTGCCTTTAGTGTTGAAGTGCTGTACTGACTGTTACAGGCACGCTCCAGCAACGTTCTCAAACTAACTTCATCGCCCCCTTTTATAGAATTCTGGAACGCGAATTGCTAATCAAGATTGGTTCGGATGTACACCAAGCCGGCGTTCACCCCCACACGAAACTGTGTGCCAAGTCCGGGCCCTCATCACATACTCTAGCAAACTTCTTGAAGGTAATGGAAACATTTACCTTCATTTATTTATGAGCCATCTACTATATCGTCTGGATACGGGACCTACTATATGAAGTGATGTAGATAATCCCAAATCAAAACAATAAAGCTTGTTGCAACCATGTTTTGTGACATATCACATCACTATAGCAAAATGAGTAGCTAGGAATTCCTCCAAATTGGCTCACCTGAAGTGCAGTATTAGTCCCACTGAAGTTAACGCATTACATCGTGGATGCGCCGGAAACAGCTTTTAAGAAATTTGGTTACGCTGCCGATTGGGTCATAGGAACAAGGCACAATTTTTCTTAAAATATGGAAGACGTCCTGACATCTGCTTTGTCTACACTGACAATACTTCTGAAAACAGAGGTTACTCTGTGCCTGTCCTTGGAACACCGGGACTCTGGACAAAGGCCAACAACCTGAAATTGACCTAAATATCTTTCCTCCCTTGGCCACGCAGTGCGAGGAAAGCAAAAAACAAACTCCAGAACGATATTTTCACTCTGCAGCGGAGTGTGCACTGATATGGAACTTCCAGGCAGACTAAAACCGTGTGGCCGACCGACACTAACTCGGCACCTTCGCCTTACGCGGGCAAGTTTCCTACCATCTGAGCTACCCAAGCAGAACCCGTCCTCGCAGCGTTACTTCTGCCAGTAACTCCTCTCCTACCCTCCTAACTTCACTGAAGCTCTCCTGCAGATCTTTCAAAACTAGCACTCCTGGAAGAAAGGATATTGTAGCCACAGCCTGGAGGATATTTCCAGAATCGAATTTCACTCTGCAAGATAGCTTCTGTGAAGTTTGGAAGGTAGAAGACGAGGTACTGGCGGATTTGAAGCTGCGAGGATGGGTCTTGAGTCGTGCCTGGGTAGCCAAGATGGTACAGCACTTGCCCATGGAAGACAAAGGTCCCGAGTTCGAGTCTCGGTCCGGCACACAGCTTTAATCTGCCAGGAAGTTTCTTATTCAGATCATACCACACGAGTGGCGCGCACTGAAACTCTGAAGGATGGTATAAGTGTTACGTGGCGCAGCACTGAAAGTTTAATGAAGAGGATCTCTGCAATTTGGTACGTCGTTATTTGAACGATCGACGATGTAATGACGGTTTGTTGTGAAAAATTACTGAAAATGCCATAAACTGTTAGCACTGGATCGTGTAGTCTTCAGACACGTTTGGTAATTTGTTCAACATGGAGCTGTTAACATCGGAATTCGCGAAATCTCGAATCCTCAGTGGATCCGAAATTCAGTGTCATTAGTAGTATCGTTTCAGTGATGTGAGTTTGTTTCGTAGATGTTTAAAAGCTTCCAGCTTTTTCACCGTGTTGAAGTGTACACACAGGGCTCGAGACATGCATATGCATATCCCATGTTAGTCAATCTGTCTCGGCGACTCACCCGGCCTTGTGCATGTGAGCCTGCCTGACAGCTGATGTTAGGACACCTGGGGCAGACAGCCTTTGCATACTCTGACCTAAATAGCACTGCCTATTAGAACTGTGTTAAGAATTTTATGTGAACCATTGAAATGATCGACGAAGAGCGCTATCGCCACTCTTAACAATTTTCGTATTGTAATCGTCGGCTGTCTTCTCTTCTCTGTGGGCGCACTGTGAGATCATGTCTGCTGCTTAGTTGGAAACACCTGACTGGCCAGATTTCTCAGCATCTCGCCTCTAGCCACACCTCTACACCATTTTCAAATAACACTACAGAAAAATATAGAACGACTAAGTTTTATTTAACAATCACTATACAGATTGTAAATGTATGTATAACGGTTAGACAAAATCTACATTTTACTGTGATGTCAACCATAACATATTTTGGGCCTGTTAAAATTTTTCAGTTTTGTAACTACGTAGTGGCTGAGGTATTTTATACCTAAATTTTCTTTCAATATCTTCTTTTAGTGCATGTAATTTGTAATATAGTGAACAGATATACTTATTTTTTATTTTTTGTGTTATTTCAATGCAATGAAAATCGAAGAACATTCCCAATAACAAAAATAAAATCAAGACCGAAACAAAATTCAATTCGAACTAAAAGTGGGGCCTTGTGTAAGCTAGGCCATATGTCAAGTGACAGTGGTAAGTATGTCTAAGGTTATGTATCTTACTTTGAAGGAACTACAAGTCCCTGGGAAAGAGCATTGGACATTTCCTTGTATATCTGATTCTGGCACAATAGAAATATATTCGAGTGAAGGCGACTACTGACAAATGAAATTCATTAAGTTTTTGATAATACTTAGTTACGATGTTGCATTCGTGCATATGCGAAGAAATACAGAGGGAAAATTGGAAGATACGAATTAAATTAACACATGCACATACTTGTATGTTCTATTGTTAACGCTTCATTACATCTGTACCGTTGTGTCAACAGACTGGAATTAGAGCTGCCTGATGCTAAATTCCAGTTGTGAAGTGATCTTGCCAAATCCCAGTACAGGTGCCTGAAATTACAAGCTGGAATATTTTCAGTCTAGGGAACTTGACGGAAAAGAATGAAAAAGCTCTGAGAAGTAACAGACCATAGAAATAGGTAGGTAGTGTGTGTGTTAGAGCCATGTGCGGTTTGGTGGCAGATTCTTATCCTAACTTGTACAATCCTAGATCTGTCTGTGCTGGAAAGTGCCACAAGAAACTTCATAGTCTGTCCTGGAGGCAGTAACGTAAATCCGGCAAGCTGTCATCTGAATCCCCCATGGCATCAGTTATGGTGCTTACGTAGGATCACATACACGGTGCTCATAAATCGCACACTGGCCTCGTGATATGACCTCCCTGTCCCAGATTCTACGTTTTCCACCACACAGTCATGTTGCCCCAGCTTAAAAGCAGTACCTATGACTTCAGTCAGTAAAGGAAACAAAAGAAAAATTTGGAGTAGGTATTAAAATCCATGGAGAAGAAATAAAAACTTTGAGGTTCGCCGATGACATTGTAATTCTGTCAGAGACAGCAAAGGACTTGGAAGAGCAGTTGAACGGAATGGATGGTGTCTTGAAGGGAGGATATAAGATGAACATCAACAAAAGCTAAACGAGGATAATGGAATGTAGTCGAGTTAAGTTGGGTGATGCTGAGGGAATTAGATTAGGAAATGAGACACTTAAAGTAGTATAGGAGTTTTGCTATTTGGGGACCAAAATAACTGATGATGGACGAAGTAGAGAGTATATAAAATGTAGACTGGCAATGGCAAGGAAAGCGTTTCTGAAAAAGAGAAATTTGTTAACATCGAGTATAGATTTAAGTGTCAGGAAGTCATTTCTGAAAGTATTTGTATGGAGTGTAGCCATGTATGGAAGTGAAACATGGATGGTAAATAGTTTGGACAAGAAGAGAATAGAAGCTTTTGAAATGTGGTGCTACAGAAGAATGCTGAAGATTAGATGGGTAGATCACATAACTAATGAGGAAGTATTTAATAGGATTGGGGAGAAGTGAAGTTTGTGGCACAACTTGACCAGAAGAAGGGATCGGTTGGTAGGACATGTTCTGAGGCATCAAGGGATCACCAATTTAGTATTTGAGGGCAGCGTGGAGGGTAAAAATCATAGGGGGAGACCAAGAGATGAATACACTAAGGAGATTCAGAAGAATGTAGGTTGCAGTAGGTAGTGGGAGATGAAGAAGCTCCCACAGGATACAGTAGCATGGAGAGCTGCATCAAACCAGTCTCAGGACTGAAGACCACAACAACAACAACAACAACAACAACAACAACAACAACAACATGACTTCAGTGTCCCAGTTGCTATCAAGTTCAACTTTCTTATGTGCCTGTTGTTGATATTGTGGTCGTGTAAAACTACTATTGATATCTCGTCTCATTTGTGAGTGCACTATGACAAATGATCCCTATTGCCTCAAATATTATTCACTTATCATTGAAGACTGCTCGTGTCATACAATTTGTTGACCACTTCATCAGCTACTCTCATGTATGTTTCATGGAATATGAGTATTTTGTTTTATTAGGTTGTGTGCTGAATTAAGGAACTTGCCTAGAACTAATCTTAGTAACGACCTTTGCCATTCATTTTTTTTTAACTTGAGAATCCTATTAATATTCCGAAAGTTAATTTCTAATATTACCTTTCTCCATATTTCTTTGTATCATGAATTACGTTCTCCTTAGTCTGGTCATTTTAACAGCTTCATAATACGAGTGTGTCTTGGATTTCATCGCTTTTTCCCCCTTTATAAAAAATTAGAGAATTTATTTTCCATAAACCAAAAAAATCACTAACACAAGAGATGGTACAAACATCAGCTACCCATGTGCAACTGCTATCTTAAAAAGAAAAATGTCCAATTAGAGCAATTTTCCTCTTCTGACTGAGTATAGTAATTCATATAATGGAATTTATGCTTTATTATAGATATGACAATCATTTTGTGCTGCTATAAAATTAAGTTAGTAATATGTTTAAATTGTTCTTTACTTTTCTCCATATAATGTAGCAGATGTGTATTAGTGCCCTTTCCAGTTCATTTTTGTGTCAGTTGTTAAAAATGAAAAGGTCACAATACGCACTCGGGTGAAATTAGTTCATAATGAATGTCTGACGTTGGAAACTAGGGTGGAATTTGGTGCCACTGTAACATCAGAAACTGCTGACCCCTGGGCTTTCTTCATGTATCGACACCTTGCCATTGAAGTTCGCCCTTACACTACTACAGTGAACTTCAGTAACGATGAACGAGCGGCTGAATTGGAATCCATGTCTTTTATTCTTGCTACCAGTTTTGACACCAAATGGAGTCATCTTCAGGCCTCAAGCGTTAACTGCCATTCACAACCGTTCATGTGTTGTGAATGGCAAGTTACTCTTGGGGCCTGAGGATGACTAGATACCAAGCGAACTGGTAGCCAGATTAAACAACATCGATTCCAACACAGCCGCAGGCTTTTCTACTATTCAAGTACTTCATGTCCGTCTGAAGTGATGGGTTACCAGCGACATTACAGACGAAGGTCGTACGTATCTTTGTATCGAAGTTCAAAATTATGGCCGGAGTAACACTTTTATTCCGTTGCGTTGCGTGGTTTTAGTCCATGTCACGTATTTGTGCTGTGTGAGAAATGTTGCAGATGTCATAGAGGGTTTTCTTTATGTTAGTGCCTGCTACTGTTTAATCGTCTGATGTAACCACTTGTAAAAAACCGAAGTTCTAAACAGTTTTTGTGGATATTGTAATAAATAGCATTGTCGATGTTGAAATTCATACGACACTGATCCTACAACAAACGTTTAACGGGAAGTTTACCACCTGTGAAGTGCGAGCACACGAGAAGTGTGAGCAAGTAACAAGTCAGGAATGGATATTAAACGTTTTGTAATTGTGAACAGTGGCCTACTGCTTTTAGCCAGTTGCACAGCAATTCATCAGACAACGCTGATGAAATAATTAACAAGCGACGGGAAGAAATAAGGACCTCTGTAACTAAAGCAGGTGAAGAAATTCAAGGAGACAAAAAGCTAACTAAGAAGAATTGTATCAATGAGACATGTGAACAAGCTGTGAAGGCCAGGAAGAGAACAAGGACGGTACACATCCTGGACAGAATGTGCCGAACAACAGGAAGCAGGCAAAACCTTAATTATAGAAACGAATATGATTCGGAGATAATTCCTACACTGTATATGTCCAAGGCAATATTATTAACTGTAAAAGTGAAATCTCTGTGTGGATGAATAATTGACTTTCTCCCTTTTTCCCAGCAGAACAGAGCCAGCAGCAAAGGATGCCGATGTTATACATTAGAAGCACTTTCTATGGGTATCCAATGGAAGCCCTACTTAGTACAGGTGTTCTATGGCTCTATGGCTCTCCCCCCCACCCCCACCCCCTCCCTCCCTTTGGAAGTCTTTTCGTTGTGCGCCTACCTGTGACTCAGCATCTCTGATGTATTATTATTATCGTATCGTCTATTAATATCTTCAATATTTATGTATTAAATGTACTAATGGATATAGCCTGCGTCTGAAGGTTACATTATTGTGTAAAAATTTTAAGTAACTGGTTGAGAATTTCTCAAAATGACTTCTTTTCTTTGTACATTAATATAGGTGGTATGTCATGGTTCTGTTATTGTGTTTAACATTTTTCACCCTATCTCGAAACTTAAAAAAGCTTAGATGGTTCTCCTGACACTAGTTTCTTGCTATCTTCGTGACAGGAGCCAAAACAGCTAGCGTATCAGTGATCTTCATTGAGCGATGGGGTTTGGGCTGCCGTGTGGGAGAGCCCTGGCCTAGTGACCAAGGTGTGCAGGGAGTAATCTGCTTCATCCGCCAGGTGAGTTAGTCTGTCGGGCAGTGGCGTATTCCTTGTATTTATCCTCGAGAGTTATTAAATGCTGAAGATACACGGAGTGCCTTTCCACATGAGAACAATACAAAGATTCAAGGAGAAACCGCAAACATAACTCAAGATGGAGAAAGAGCAATGAGGAAACAGAAGGATAGTAAGGTACCACGAAAAGATATGGTAACGGCAGAGATGTTGAAGGCAGGAGAAGGAACTCTTCAGAAAGAGCTATACAATCTCATAAGAAATCCCAGAGGAGTGGAAATCACCCGCCATCATCCCACTGCATCAAAAGAACAGTAATAGACATTGTACCAAGTACAGAGCCATTTCTGTCTTAAGTGTACCTTATAAAGTTTTATCTTTAATAATACTTGAGAAACTAACGCCACTTGCAAAATATGTTGTAGGAATTCCCAGGCAGGCTTCCAGGAAGTACGATCGACCATCAATCGAATATTCACCACGAGACAAATCTGGGTTAAGTGCTGGGGATTCAACCATCTGTTTCTGTTAACGTTCGTGGCCTTCTCAAAGGGTTGTGGCAGTATCCTCAGGTTCAGAATGTACAACATCCTGAGGGAGCTTAGTATACGCATTACGTTAACAAATGTGGTCAAGGTGTGCACAGCAGAGATGAAAGCCAAATTCAAATACCGAGAGGAGCTGTCCAAGGAGCTACAGATCAAAACGGGTGAGAGACAAGGTGATGATATTTCACTAGTGTTATTCAACCTGGTCCCAGAGAAAGTAATACGAGAAATGAAAAGGGGGGACAAAGGGGTGACGCTAAATGGTAGGACAGATTTATTGGGTTATGCAGACGACATTGATATTGTATCAGAATCAGAGGAAGAGACGGCAGAAACTGTAGAGGACCTAGCACAAGGTACAAGAAAGTTCGGGGTACGGATTAATACGGGAAAGACTGAGGTCATGGAGGTATAAATAGAAGCCCCAAATGACATCCCATTACAAGCAGGGATATCGATATTTGCTCAAGTGGAAAGTCTTTAATACCTCGGCACACTGTTCAACAGGCGAAATAATTTGAAACGGGGAAAAACCAACGTATTGTGAATGGGTCTAAAACCGATTTCAGTATAAAGCAGGTAACATCCAAGAATGTCACTTAAGACAGAACTGAAGACCTACTATGCCATTAAAGTGCCGGTATTATTGTATGGGACCTAAGCCTGAAGCCCAACAAGGAAACTTGGGTCTTTGAAAGAATAATTACGACGACGGGCTTTATGCCAGTCCATGAAGGGAGTGTAATATCCCTTCCCCCTGCTAGCTACTGGATGTGAACGGATCGGTTCAACAATCTTGCTATTGTTATTGGTTTAATGTTGGTATATATCGCGAGGTGGTGCGTTTCGTCTGCGTGAGCGACATTGTTATTCTTGTACTCCACATTGCACCATGGCGAGCGAAAGAAAGTAAGAAAATCGGAATGTGAGACGACTCACACCAACCCACACGCCCGAGGGAGGAGTCGAACCTCCGACGTGGGGGAGCGTTAGGACCGTGACAAGGCGGCCTGGGCTGCCCAGTCTTTATGTGGAGTCCAGTAACGGCCGGAATACAGTCCGTTGCATTACGTAAGTAACCCGTCGTATTTAATTTTCATCAAAATATTCTGTGATCGACTATTATGTACTACAAACTAGTATAAGACTTCGAACATTTAGTGGTCGATGCTTCCTGTAGTACCTGCTTCAGTAAATGGTCAAAAGCACAGAGAAAGTTTTCCCTGCTGTAAGATTCATTTCACTCGCAGACGATCATCGAATAACGAAATGGGAATGGTTGTGTTCCAATTCGAGAAAATCCTACAGAAGTTCTATCTTACATTACACCACAACTTTTCGACGTATACGAAATGACGTATGCTCTGGCAATAGTCGACACTGATCAAGAGGATGTTCCTCACAGACACGAACAGGGCCACTGCACGCACCAGTTCAATGACGTCGAGATTAATATTACCAGCTTAAAACAATCTTTTTTGCTGTAGCAGAAGTAGTTGTTTGCTTCGCGAATTACACATTTGTAATGGCTGACGACCGCGGCTGTCCCTGCAGCTCCTTATCCATTACCCAGTCGTCCAGTTGCTGCTTCAACTGCTGGGTTCTCTCTTGGAACTTTTGTTCCATTCGCCCTTCACATCCGGACGCTAATTGCGTGTTCGTCTTCGATGGAAAAATTATGACGATTTTTGAGCCTGTCCACGAAAGGAGATCGTGGAAACAGACAAATCCGGAATTTTATGAGCTGATGCAAGCGAAGATTGTTCAAAAACTGAAAGCGCGAAGAGTAAGATTGGCAGGCTACATTGCTAGGAGACAGGGCACCTCTAGAGCAAAAGCCGTTGTTATGGGAAGACCTGATGGTACTCGTCCAATCGGAAGACTCGGAAGACTCAGAAAGCGATGGAGACCTGTGCCAGCTGTGGGTCACAACAAATGGATCCAAACAGCACAAGGTCGTCATCTATGGAGGAACACTGAGGTCGGCACATCACCTACAGGGTTCTCCATCGCCGAATTGATGATGCGAGGTAAGCAACAATGGTGCCGGAACAGGTTGCACAATACCGTGTAGTTTATTAAGAAACTATTTTTCCAAAAAAACATGCAAGCTGTAGGACATTTTATCTGGAAAATTGTGAGGCTTGTCACAGATAGCAGTAAAAGTGATGACAAATGAACGGGGCGGAAATTGAATATCTGCAAGACACGTTTCGTAACGCAGTTCGTGGCTTCAAGCTATTCGTATGTTTGCAGCTCTGAGTAAGTAGTGTGTGGAGTCTGCAGGAGAGTGGAGAAAATCGTTTACCGACAAGTTTAAATTCAACCGAGTGCGACTCCTCGACAGATGTTAGATAATGTTGTATTTGAGGATGCTCTTCATGCTATCAATTATTTGATGAACGAAGTGAGTGATTTCAAAAAGGCATACACGAACGTTTGATAGGCTCAAAAGTCAAAAAACAGTGACAACAGGATATCTTGTCAAAATTTGAATTTTTGGTAAAGTAGTTACTTCCATGAACCTAGCCTTCATTAACAACGACCTATGAGAAGCATCAAGCCATTCGCAGCGTGATGCTTCTAATTTCTAACACGAAAATGGAATTAATCATTTACTAAAGTCAAGTTTGAACTTACCGAGCTGTTTCCGCATCCAAGTTACGAGTTTAACGACAGCGACTGTAAGGATCAAGCGACCTACCGAAGTTCTCTATATTGTGATTGGGTTCTGCGAATCTAATGGCAGATTTCTACCTGTCGGCCGACGTTTTGAAAAGGAAGCATTTAGAAATGCCGAACTGTGTTGCACTCTATATACCAAGGCGGCGGCTTATGACGACCTCACCGACAGTTTGAAGGAGATGTTGGCAGGACGTGGCGCGTATGCTGCCGGCCCATATTGTTTGGACTGAAGTAATTCACTGGCAGCTGAAGAGAAGTTTCCAATGGAAGAGTCCACCAGAACCCAGGTAACTGTGACTCATGGCCAATTTACTCCCAAAAGCACTTTCTGCTGAGTGCACTGTACTGTGTTCGAAGTTCTCTGAACGCAGGTGGAAAGGGTATCCACTTGAAATTGTTTGCCATATCTCTCCCGAAAGGAACCAAAATTTACCACCAGATGGAGGCGCCTGCTCGTGCAGCATTTTGGTCTAAAGATGACCATAGGCGTGGTCGAAACCGTTTAGAGTAAATAAATTTGTTATCAAGACATTTTAATAGTAACTTTCAGTAACAACATTGATCACTGTCTGCTCCCACGATATATACAAAAGTAGCCAAAATTGAGATTGTCGCAACGCACTATTACCAAGGGGTGGAATAACGCAAACACTTATCTTGGGGATTTCATCCACCAACACAGGAAGTAAGAATAGCTAAAGGGGGAAGTAAGGAGCAGTTTTCTTAATTTTAATACGCCAAAATTGCGTACACTGGTGGAGCAAATAAGCGACGCGGACTCTTCGATTATTTGCTGAAATAAATAATCATAAAAAGCGTTATTAAGCTGTTTTTAAACGTTTACAGTTGCTATAAATGTAATCTAAATGATGATGTATTAGTGGAAATGTTAGTGAAGTATAGAATAAGATTAAACGGGGTAAGAAGCGAATTTTTCTTCTCGCGCCTGTAGCACGAAACCTAGGCCTAATTTCACGCGCGCGAATCTTAAGTAAGCAGTGACTCAAACATATGTAATCACCAGAATTTTATTCAGTACACTTTCAATTCATTTGTATCTGCCTGAATAGTTTCTAGGGTCCTTTGTTTAAGTTTTAGTCAGTACTTAAATCAGTTGGTTGGTTGGTTGGGTTAAAGATTAAAGGGACCAAACTACAAAGGTCATCGGTCCCTTGTTTCATAAAAACACAGAGCACAGGGGAACTATCCACCAGTCAAGCGAAGCACTAAAAGAAAAACTCCAGGGGAAGAAAAGCCCCATGGTCCATTGTAAGACAACATGGAAAACAGAGCACAGCAACAAAAAGAACATAGAGAACAAAGGCAGAAGGAATTAAAACTGCACAGCAGAGAACTGTGGCTGGCTGATCACGAAAATAATAGGATGAGCCAGCCACTCTGCAACATGTTAAAACCTCCAGCCTAAAAGTTTAGGGCGGAGTCGAATCACAACACAAAACTAAGTAAAAGAGAGAGATCAAAAGAGGGTGATGTTAAAAAAAAATTTAAATGGACCTATAAAAGCCGCTTGCGCGAATAAAACTTAAAACCCGATCTGCCATAGAGACATTGTCACTTAAGAGAGATGATAAAGCACCCTGGAGATTAAAAGTTCGCCTGAGGGCGGTTAAAAGAGGACAGTCCAACAATATATGGGCCACCGTCATAAGCGCACCACAGCGACAATGAGGGGGGTCCTCTCGACGCAGCAGATGACCATGCGTCAGCCAAGAGTGACCAATGCGGAGCCTACAGAGAACCACAGAGTCCCTCCGAGAGGCCCGCATGGAGGAACCCCACACAGTCGTGGCCTCCTTTACACGCCGCAGCTTGTTGGGTACAGACAGGGTGCGCCATTCGTCGGCCCACATCCCAAAGACCCGACGGCGTAACACCGATCGGAGATCAGTTTCCGGGAGGCCGATCTCCAACGGCAGTTTGCGGGTGGCTTCTTTAGCTAACTTGTCGGCGTGTTCGTTGCCCGCTATCCCAACGTGTCCCGGGGTCCATATGAACACCACTGAACGGCCACGTTGTTCAAGAGCATGAACGGACTCCTGGATGGCAACAACAATGGGATGGCGTGGGTAGCACTGGTCAAGAGCCTGGAGACTACTTAGAGAGTCACTGCAAATGACAAAAGACTCGCCAGTGCTGGTACGAACACGCTCAAGGGCACGAAAAATGGCTGTCAATTCTGCGGTGTAAACACTGCAGCCTTCCGGCAAGGAGCGCTGGTCGACATAGTCCGCATGAGCATAAGCGTACCCCACACGGCCATCAACCATCGAGCCATCGGTATAGATAACCTCCGAGAGCAAGAAATTGGCGGCGCAAGACTGCAGGAGGAACTGAATCCTTCTGCCATTGGGAGAGGTCCAGCTGAAGCTGCGGCCGACGGATACACCAAGGTGGTGTATGTGGGCGGACCTGAAAAGCAGATGGAAGAGGCAAAGACTCGAGTTCACGAAGCAGGGACTGAACACGGATCCCAATTGCATGGCCTGATCGCGGCCGCCGGCGTGGAAGATGGACTGCCACATCGGTGAAAAGGAGACGGTAGTTAGGGTGACGGGGAGAACAATGGACGTGGGCAGCATAGTTGGCTAAGAGTTGTTGACGCCGAATGTAGAGTGGAGGAACCCCAGCCTCAGCAAGTAGGCTATTAACAGGACTGGTGCGGAATGCTCCTGTCGCCTGTCGAACCCCACAGTGGTGAATGGGGTCCAGCAGTTGCAACGCTGAGTGCGACGCTGAGCCATACGCCACACTCCCATAATCCAGGCGGGACAGCACAAGGGCTTTGTAGAGCTGCAGCAGCGTGTTACGGGCTGCACCCCAAGTTGTGTTGCTGAGGCAGCGGAGGGCATTCAGATGCTGCCAGCACTGACGCTTGAGCTCACGAATATGTGGAAGCCAAGTAAGCCGGGCATCGAACAGCAATCCCAGAAAACGGTATGTGTCAACAACCCTGAGCTTAGCATCCTGAAGATAAAGCTCAGGGTGGGGATGGACAGTGCGACGCCGACAAAAGTGCATAACACAAGTCTTCGCAGGAGAAAACTGAAACTCATGGGCTAGGGCCCACGCCTGCGCCTTGCGTATGGCTCCCTGCAACCGACGTTCTGCAACGCCAATGGTGGAGGAGCTGAAAAAGATGCAGAAATCGTCAGCATATAACGTGGGCGAGACAGACGACCCTACTGCTGCTGCAAGGCCATTAATGGCCACAAGGAAAAGGGGCACGCTCAATACAGAGCCCTGTGGAACGCCGTTCTCCTGGATATGAAGTGAACTATGGGATGTGCCAATTAAAACGCGGAATGTCCGAACAGATAAAAAATTCTGAATAAAAATGGGGAGAGAGCCCCGGAGACCCCACCCGTGCAACGTGGCGAGAATATGGTGCCGCCACGTCGTGTCATAGGCTCTGGAGAGGTCGAAAAAGACGGAGACGAGGTGTTGGCGCCTGGAAAAAGCAGTGCGGATTGCAGACTCAAGGAGGACCAAAGTATCGGCGGTGGAACGGCCCTGACGGAAGCCGCTCTGGCATGGAGCCAGGAGACCCCGAGACTCGAGCAGCCAACACAGCCGTCGACTCACCATGCGTTCCAGCAGCTTGCACAGAGTATTGGTTAAGCTAATGGGCCGATAACTATCCACAGTAAGCGGGTCCTTACCAGGCTTCAGCACCGGAATGATGGTACTTTCTCGCCACTGCGACGGAAAGACACCATCACCCCATAGGCGGTTGAAGATGGCAAGAACACATCGCTGACAGTCTGGGGACAGGTGTTTTAGCATCTGATTGTGGACGCCATCTGGCCCAGAGGCTGTATCGGGGCACTGTGCCAGGGCGCTCTGGAGTTCCCACAAACTAAATGGGGCGTTATACGCCTCAGGGTGGCGAGAAGCGAAAGAAAGCCGTTTGCCTTCCTCCCGGCGTTTGAGCGCGCGAAACGCAGGCGGGTAATTCCCCGACGCAGAGGCCCGAACATAGTGCTGAGCGAAATGCTCGGCGATTGCATCGGCATCGGTGGATACTGCCCCGTTGATGGTAAGCCCTGGGACACCTGTAGAGTACTGCAATCCAAAGATGCGCCGAATCTTCAGCCACACCTGGGAGGGGCAAGTACGGGAACCAATCTTGGAAACGTACCTCTCCCAACACTCCTGTTTCCGCCGTTTGATAAGCCTCCGTACCTGAGCACGGAGACGTTTGAATAAAATGAGGTTCTCCAAAGACGGGTGCCGCTTATGTCGCTGAAGAGCCCGCCGACGTTCTTTAATGGCGGCAGCGACCTCTGGAGACCACCAAGGCACCGACTTCCGCCGGGGGCACCCGAACGAACGAGGAATGGTACGTTCCGCAGCGGAAACAATCGCTGCAGTCAGTGTCTCAACCGCCACATCGATGGTACCATGGGGGAGAGAGTCAACAGTGGCAGCAGAGCAGAACGTGTCCCAGTTTGCCTTGCTAAATGCCCATCTAGGCGAGCGCGCAAAGGAGTGACGCTGTGGTAGTGAAAGGAAGATCGGAAAATGGTCACTACCACACAAGTCCTCGTGGACTCTCCAGTGGACCGATGGTATAAGCCCTGGGCTGCACAACGACAGATCTATGGCCGAGAACGTGCCATGCGCCACACTGAAATGTGTGGCGGCGCCAGAGTTTAAGAGGCAGAGGTCGAGTTGGGAGATGAGATTCTCGACCTCCCTGCCTCGGCCAGTAACCTTCGTTCCACCCCACAGGGGATTGTGGGCGTTAAAATCCCCCAGGAGAAGAAAAGGCGTGGGGAGTTGGGCGACAAGCGCAGCCATTTCGGTCAGGGAGACTGTACCACCTGGAGGGAGATAGACACTGCAGACGGTTATGTCCTGGGTAGTCCTTACACGGACAGCCACAGCTTCCAATGATGTTTGAAGGGGCACAGGAGCACTATATACAGAGGTAAGGACATACACGCAGGCTCCACCTGACACACAATTGTAAGTGCTACGGTTGCAGTAATAGCCCCTGTATCCACGAAGAACAGGGGTCCGCATTGCCGGGAACCAGGTTTCTTGGAGGGCAATGCAGAAAGCAGGTGTCAGGCTTAGGAGCTGTCGTAGCTCAGGGAGATGGCTAAAATAACCGCCACAATTCCACTGGAGGATTGTACAAAGCGTGTCCGGTAGGGGCATGCAGGCACTGAAAAGGCAAATTACTTGGCAGGGTCACATGCTGCCACCGACTGAGCGACGGACGTCACTACGGCCATCGTTTCTGAGGAGACGGCGAGATCCAGGTCATCAGGGGACGCAAAGAGCTCGACCTCGTCCTCAGAGGCTGAGCTGACAGGGAGCGTTGGTGCGGAAACCACTGGGTCCTTATCCTTCTTGGAGAGCTTCCTTTTCTCTCTCTTGTCTTTGGGAGGAGGGTTGTCATGCTGGGAGGGCTTTCCTGATGCATCATCAGGAACAGAGGAAGAGCGTGAAGCCCTTCGACCAGCAGCTGGTGGCTTCTTCAGCCACTGGCTAGTGTCTTGTGAGACACTGGGGAAGTCCTTGGAAGGGACGCCCCCAAGGGATCCCTTCCGAACAAGTGAGGCCGGAGGAGGCTGTTGCATCCCCGGCTGAGCAGCCGGAGGGAGCTGTCGCTTCCCCGGCTGAGGAGCCGGAGAGGGCTGTCGCCACTCCGGCTGAGAGGTGGGGACCAACGTCCCCGGTTGCTTAGGGCGCACTGCTCCCAAACTCAGTGTTTTGGGAGCAGTGGAAGAGAGAGCGGCCTGTCCCAGTGGTGGGGCAGACGTTACTTGATTTCTCTGAGGGCCAACAGAGAAGGGAGTCTGTGCAGGAGCTGGTGGCGGCAGTGTGACGGTAGCGTAACTCCTCAACATAGGTGTGGGGGTGAGTCGTTCTAATTTCTTCTTCGCCTCTTGGTAACTCAAACGGTCCAAGGTCTTAATTTCTTGTATCTTCCGCTCTAGTTGATAGACCACACAGTCTGGTGAGCAGGGAGAATGATGCTCCCCACAGTTAACGCAGGTGGGAGGCGGAGCACATGGAGCATTAGGATGTGGAGGTCGTCCACAATCACGACACGTGGGACTGGAAGTGCACCTGGAGGACATGTGTCCGAATTTCCAGCACTGGAAGCATCGCATAGGGGGCGGGACATAGGGCTTGACATCGCACCGGTATATCATGACCTTGACTTTCTCAGGCAAGCAGTCGCCCTCAAAGGCCAGGATGAAAGCACCGGTAGCGACCCTATTATCCTTTGGCCCCCTAAAGACACGACGGACAAAGTGTACACCTCGTCGTGCCAGGTTCTCACGAAGCTCGTCATCAGACTGTAGCAGAAGATCTTTATGAAAAATAATCCCCTGGACCAAATTTAACGACTTATGGGGAGTGACAGTAACGGGGATGTCACCAAGCTTCTCACAGGCGAGTAATGCCTGGGACTGCGCAGATGAAGCTGCTTGTATCAAAATGGCCCCGCTCCTCATTTTGGAAAGAGACGCCACTTCCCCAAACTTATCTTCGAGATTGTGCACGAAGAAAAGAGGCTTAGTTCCCAAAAACGAATCCCCATCAGTTCTGCTGCATACAAGGTATCGTGGCGAATACGGCTCCTGTCTGTCTGCAGCCCTACGTTCCTCCCATGGTGTGGCTAGGGAAGGGAACGACTTCGGGTTATATGTCACAGCGTTAAATTCCACCTTACCACGCTTAGAGACATTGGCGGTCGGACGACCACCAGATTGAGATTTCACCCGCTTCATTGCGGGGCATCCGCCCCGATGCCACCCACTCCGACCAGGGGCTCTCCCCACGGGCGCCACCCAGCCACAGCAAAGGCCACTTGGCAGTATGGCCGTTGCCTGGAGTCCTGATGCCCCAGAGAGACGAGCATCTACTCCTTGGCTTACGTGGGGAGGTGTCAGCTCAGGCATCGGCAGTACGATCCCTGTGTTGTCAGGGGGCTACAACCTAGAGGGTACATGACGACCCCACCACAACGGGCTGGCTACCGTGCTGGATTTCGGGTGCCATGGGTAGTCCATAGTGATCGTAGGTGCTGGTGGTGACGCACTAAGGGCGGTACTTACACAATACATCAGATGTCTATGCCCAAAATGAGGGATGGAGGGTGCAGGTACGACGCAAAGACGATCAAGAGTGCCAAGGTCGTAGGGCACAGAGGACTGATGGTGCACCACGTAAGGTGTCCTTCCCCAAAAGGCTCGTACTTCTGTGGAATTTGGAAAAATGGAGGTCAAACCCTAATGGGGACCATCACATTAAGGCCAAAACGTTTGAGACTCCTTTTAGTCGCCTCTTACGACAGGCAGGAATACCGCGGGCCTATTCTTACCCCCGAACCCGCAGGGGGAACTTAAATCAGTTTATAGATTTCTGTTTTTACCTTGAGTGAGAAGTGCGTGACATGCCGTATGATCATTAGTTTTGGGGTGTGGTGTGATGGGTGCTGTAGTTTCTTTCATTGGGGCGAATGTAGTGGCGTGGGAAATGGGACATAAATGAGGCTCACCTGTGGTAGAGTAGGATATGCAGTAGAGATAGGAAAATACTGGAACAGGAAGGGAAAACTGCAGCTCTTCAAGCTGACCTAGACAAGGCAAGGGAGGATCTGGACAGGTTAAAGATGGAGAAGGGTGAACAGAGGTGGGAAGTGGCAACAGGTAATAGGGTAACAGGCAATGGAGAGTATCGGACAGCTTTGTCATAAATCTGTAAAATAGATTTGACCTGTTGCCTCAGTCAGAATCGGATGAGCCTCATGTAGCTGAAGCTGTAGGGAAAAAGGCAAGGAAATTTGTAATGACAAAGAAATTTCTGGTGTTAGGTAGTTCCTATGGTAGAGGTGTTGGCCAACTACTGCAGGAAAATCTAGGCCCAGAGTACCAGGTCACAAACTTTTTCAAGCCTAGTGCAGATCTGGGTCAGGTAACAGAGGATGTAGGTTCTTTATGCAAAGATTTCAGAAAGGAGAATGCCGTGGTTATAGTGGGTGGTCCGGGAAATAGCATTGACAGAGTCTCTGAATATTCCATAGAGAGTGACCTGGTGAAGATAGCATCAGCAACGAAGCATACGAGTGTGTGTGTGTGTGTGTGTGTGTGTGTGTGTGTGTGTGTGTGTGTGTGTGTGTGTGTGTGTGTGTGTGTGTGTTGATACGCTGTGATCGGCCTTATTTGAACCGAGTTGGAGTGGCTGATTAGGACGGATATAGGGTCCAATGTTGGTTTGATTCCTGTGGATGCTATCGATAGGTGGGACTACACTAGGCATGGCCTTCACCTCAATAGGAAAGGCAAGGGAAAACTGTCTGGGTTGACTGCAGAAAACTTCGGGGGGGGGGGGGGGGGGGGACACGTGTCAGAGGGATGCCTTTGTAGGTTAGGGAAGGGGAAAGAAAAAGAGTTTCAAGAGAGTGACAGTTTGAGAAAACAGATGAACAGGAGTCGGATTTTAGCATACAGCCTCCATCTAAACAGAGTTTAACAGAAAGTAATCAGAAACTGCCAGTTCATCTTCGCCAAAGCAGTTATAATCCCATTAGTATGCAGTATCAGTTATCTTTATTACACCAGAACACTCCGGGACTCAGAAATTAAGTTGATGAACTAATTTGTATTGATGAAATGAATTCCTCTAACCAAATTGACATAATCTGCCTCTCTGAAAATCAAGTGACCACTGGTATAGGTATGTTAGACATTTTAGGATTTAAGCTAGCTTCCTACTTCTGCAGAGTAGATATGGATGGAGGAGTTGCCACATTTACTAAAAACTGCCATAAATTCAACAACATTGAAATCAATAAATTCTATTTAGAGCAGCATCTGGAAGCATGTGCAACAGAAGTAGAGTTCCATAACAAATCCTATATAATAAGAACTATTTACCGAGCACCTGCAGGAAATTATAATGTATTCCTAAGTCACCTAGAAACACTTTTGGGTTATTTAACAGGAAGAAACAAAGAAATTTTGACTGCTGGTGACTTTAATACAGATTTTCTAATGCAATCTTCCAGTAAGTATTTACTGCAGTTAGTAATGTTGTCTTTCAATCTAACTCACACTATAAACTTTCCAACTGGAATCAATAAATCCGCAACGACAGCAATTGTAAACATTTCTATAGACAAAGGAACAGAATCATATCATAAAACCCATAGTAAATGGAATATCAGATCATGACATACAGCTCCGTGTTTTGGATGTAAATTGTAAGCAGATTATCATATTAAATCCGAGTACAGGAGAGTAGTCAATCAACCAAAAATTGAGTGTTTTAGAAAACTGCTCAAAGATATGAACTGGAAAGAGGTTTATAGCGCTCATGACACGAATGAAAAGTATAACTCATTCATGAACAGTGTGAGTGCAATGTTTGAAAATTGTTTTCCTCTAAAAGTTACTAAAATCAGAAGTCTCTAATAAAACCATGGATTACACAAGGAATAAAGATTTCCTGCAAGACAAACAGGAAAATGTGTCGACCAAGAATAGCTCCAATGCTGCTGATTTAGGTAAATACAAGGAATACTGTAAAATATTAAAGAAAGTAATTCAGGTATCTAAACAAATGCACTACGAGAGGAAGATAGCAATGTCAGGGAACAAAATAAAAACAAGATGTGATGTAGTGAAAGAGGAGACTGTAGAATCAGAAAGGAACAGGATCATATAGCATTAAGGGTAGATGACACATTAATAACCGATGGGTATTGTGTGGGAAATCTGTTTAACAAGTACTTTATATCCGTTACTCATAGAATGGGATGGTCAGGATCAGAAAGTAATGCCCTTGAGTATCTGAAACCAGTCTTTACAAATAGCTTCAGGTACATGAATATGTCACTTCACCAGAAGAAATAACTTCCATAATAAAATCTTTAAAAACAAAGCATTCTAGTGGTTACAATGAAATATCGACAGAGTTAATTAAGGCATGTTCTTGTGAGTTTAGTGCAATTCTAAGTTACTTGTGTAACCAGTCAATTATAACTGGGACATTTGCTGACTGGCTTAAATATCCAGATGTTAAGCCTCTGTTCAAGAAAGGCGATAAATAGATACCATCAAACTACGGACCGATTTCACTTTTGGCAGCATTCTCAAAAATTTCAGAAAAAGTTATGCACAGCCAGCTTCTCAACCATCTGACCACAAACACATTTTGAAGAACACAGTTTGGGTTTCTGCAGGGCCCATCTTAGGGCCATTGCTTTTTCTTGTGTACATTAATGATCTCTCATCAGTTACACTGCCAGAAGCCGAGTTAGTTTTGTTTGCAGATGACAAGTATTGTAATAAATAGTATGCCTAGTGTAGTTCTAGAAAGATCTGCTAATGATATTTTCATTGATATTAATAAATGGTTTAAAGCCGACTCACTGACAAACTTCAAAAAGACTCACTATATGCAATTCAGAACCTGTAAGGGGTTTCCACCCAACATATGCGTAAAGTACAAAGACGAGCAGATAGGAGAGGTTGACAGTCTTAAATTCCTGGGATTACAACTTGATAGTAAATTGAGTTGGGAGCAGCACACCACAGAACTGCAGAAATGCCTTAAAAAATCTGTACATGCAATTAGAGTGTTAGCAGACCTAGGCGACATAAAAATGAAAACGCTTGCATACTTTGCCATCTTTCATTCCAGAATATCATATGGTATAATATTTTGGGCGTAACTCTTCAAGTCAAACAAAAGTTTTCAGGGTCCACAAGTGTGTAATACGTACTAATTGTGGAGTAAATTCACAAACGTCCTGTAGAAACCTCTTCAAAGAACTGGGTATACTAACTACTGCCTCTCAGTATATTTACTCCTTAATGAAATTTGTCCTAAATAATATATCTTTTTCCAACAAACAGCTCAGTTCATACATACAATACCAGGATCAAAAATGATCTGCAAAAAAACTTAAAAGCACTTAGTTTAGTTCAAAAAGGGGTCCACTACTCAGGAACACTCATCTTCAATAATTTGCCAGCAAACATAAAAAATTTAGTTATAAATAAATATCAGTTTAAAAGGAGCCTGAAAGACTTACTAGCAGCCAACTCCTCTTACTCCATCGACGAATTTTTTAGTAGTATGAATATATATATATCATTTGTTTCTATTAGTATCGGTATTTCAGCTTAAAAAATTGACATGTTCCACATCCACTAGGCAGACTTCACGTGCGTGTTTACTCTTCGTTCTTTTCCAAGATGGTGTGGCAGTAGGTCTGCTCTCTTGCTGCTTACGCTCCATCGTCGGAAATTGTAAGGTAAGCATTTTATTTATTCTCGTATGAAGTTACCTTTACTAGGCCGAGTGCGAAGGAATTGCATGTGGTTGAAACTTGAAATTTATTAATACTTTTTATTCCAGATGTCCAGCGAATCTGAATCAGATTTTGTGTGGAGCGAGGAGGAGCTGGAAATGTTCCAACCGCAGTAGGGACAAAGTATCGAAAATTATGTAGAGAATGTGGTGCCACACTTTAGTGACAGGGAATTTGTAGAACATTTTGGGTGCGGCGTCACGTGGCAGATGATCTTAGCGAAAGGTTTAGGAATTCAAGATTCTATCATTATCAGGCAGGTGGATATTTTTTTTGTGGTTTTAGGGCGCACAACTTCAATGGTCATTAGGGCCCAGACTACGTCAGGAATGCACCGCGAGGCACAAGTTTAAACCAGCAACTAAAAGGGAAAACACGATAAAAGACAGATTGACAGGCATAGGATTAAAAAACAGCATAATCAAATGTCCTTAGACAGGTTTGTTAAGTTGATAAAACGAAGAACGCGAGCAGCTGCTCCTGGGTCATCCGCTAAAATGGCATCTACAGTACATGGCAGGCCAAGATCAAGACGCAGTGTATTAAAATCCGGACAGGACGTTAAAATGTGGCGGACCGTCAGCAATTGCCCACATGGGCAAAGCGGCGCCGGCGCAGCCGTCAGCAGATGGCGATGGCTGAACCGGCAGTGTCCAATTCGTAACCGGGCCGAAACTACCTCCTCCCGCCGAGAAGGGCGTGAGGAGGACGTCCAAACTGTGGGAAGAGGTTTCAAGGCCCGAAGCTTGTTGTCAGTAAGTGCAGCCCAATCGGCATGCCACAGCGATAAAATGCGCCGACAAATGACCCTGCTACAATCTGATGAAGGGACACAACAAGAAGCTGTCCGAGGCTGGAGGACCGCAACCTTGGCCGCGGCAGCTGCAGCTTCGTTCCCAGGGAATCCAGAGATGGCCAGGGACCCAGATAAAGCTAACCGGAGAACCGTCGTCCACCAGCTGCTGAAGAGAGCGTTGGGACCGGTGCACGAAAGGGTGAACCGGATACGGATCACTGAGGCTCTGGAGTGCGCTCAGGGATTTGGAGCAGATGACATAAGCAGAATGTCGGTGGCGGCAGATGTAAAGAACAGCCTGGTAGAGGGCAAAGAGCTCAGCTGTGAAGACCGAACAATGGCCATGGAGCCGGTATTCGAAACTTTGTGCCCCAACAATAAAGGAACACCTGACCCCATCATTGGTCTTTGAGCCATCTGTATAAATGAAGATCATATTAATGAACTTCGAACGAAGTTCGACAAAACGGGAGTGGTAGGCCGAACCGGGGGTAACCTCTTTTGGGAGCGAGCTGAGGTCAAGGTGAACGCTAACCTGAGCCTGGAGCCAAGGTGGCGTGTGGCTCTCGCCCACTCGAAAGGTTGCAGGGAGCGAAAAATTAAGGTGTTGAAGGAGGCGACGAAAGCAAACTCCAGGGGGTAGCAGGGCAGAGACATACAACCCGTATTGACGGTCGAGAGAGTCGTCAAAAAAGGAACGACAAGACGGGTGGTCGGGCATTGACAGTAGGCGACAGGCATATCGACAAAGCAGTATATCGCGCCGGTAGGTGAGTGGCAATTCGCCAGCGTCAGCATGAAGAGTCTCTACGGGACTAGTATAAAACGCTCCGATCGCAAGTCGTAAACCCCGATTTTGTATGGAGTTGAGGCGGCGTAAGATGGATGGACGTGCAGAGGAGTATACGAAGCTCCCATAATCCAGCTTGGAGCGGACGATCGACCGATATAGACGAAGTAGGACGGTTCGATCCGCTCCCCACGACATACCACTGAGAACATGGAGAACATTCAAAGAACGGGTGCAACGGGCAGCCAAGTATGACACATGTGGAGACCAGCTAAGTTTCCTGTCAAATAAGACCTAAAAATTTTGTTGTCTCCACGATTGGGAGAGCAACGGGACCGAGTCGTAAGGACGGTGGGAGAAACACTCTGTAGCGCCAGAAGTTTATACAGACCGTCTTCTCGGCAGAAAAACGGAAGCCATTGGCGACACTCCAGGAGTAAAGATGGTCAAGAGAACGCTGAAGACAGCGCTCCAGGAAACATGTACGCTGCGCGCTGCAATAGATGGTAAAATCGTCCACGAAAAGGGAGCCTGATACATCAGCTGGGAGGCAATCCATTATTGGATTGATCGCTATGGCGAAGAGAGCGACGCTCAAAACTGAGCCCTGTGGCACCCCATTCTCCTGGTGAAAGGTGTCTGACAGGACAGAACCCACACGTACCCTGAACTGTCGATCCATTAAAAAGGAACGAATAAAAAGAGGGAGGCGACCGCGAAGACCCCATGTATGCATGGTGCGGAGAATGCCCGCCCTCCAACAGGTGTTGTAAGCCTTCTTCAAATCAAAGAACACAGCCGCGGTCGGGCGCTTCCGCAAGAAGTTATTCATAATGAAGGTCGACAAGGTAACCAGATGGTCAACAGCAGAGTGGCGCCTACGAAATCCACATTGTACATTGGTAAGTAGGCGTCGAGACTCGAGCAGCCAAACCAAACGAGAGTTAACCATTCGCTCCATCACTTTACAGACACAGCTGGTAAGCGAGATGGGTCGATAACTGGAAGGCAAGTGCTTGTCCTTCCCCGGTTTAGGAATCGGTACAACAATAGTCGCGCCAGCGTGCGGGAACATGTCCCTCAATCCAGATGCGATTATAAGTACGAAGAAGAAAACCTTTACCCGCAGGAGAAAGGTTCTTCAGCATCTGAATATGAATATAATCAGGCCCTGGAGCGGAGGACCGTGACTGGCCAAGTGCGTTTTCGAGTTCCCGCATGGTGAATGGGGCATTATAACTTTCACGATTCGAAGAGCGGAAGTTAGGTGGCCTAGCCTCCTCTGCCTGTTTTCGGGGGAGGAAGGCAGGGTGGTAATGAGCGGAGCTGGAAACCTCTGCGAGAAAGCGGCCGAAGGCATTGGAGACATCCTCAGGGGCCACAAGGACGTCATTCGCGACCGCCAAGCCAGAAACTGGTGAGTGAACCTTAGTGCCAGATAGCCGGCGCAGGCTATGCCAGACAACAGAAGGAGTAAAACTGTTGAAGGTGCTTGTGAAAGCAGCCCAGCTGGCTTTCTTGCTTCCTTTAATAATACGACGACACTGCGCACGTAATCGTTTATAAGTGATACAATTCGCCACTGTAGGGTGGCGTTTGAAGGTGCGTAAAGCACGTCGACAAGCACGTAAAGCGTCTCTACATGCTGCGGTCCACCAGGGGACTGGTACGCGACGTGGAGAAGTAGTGTGAGGGATGGCATATTCAGCAGCAGTGAGAATGACTTCCGTGAGGTGTGCGACCTGACTATCGCAGCTTGTGAAGGTTTCATCCTGAAAGGTCGCCCTGGAAGAGAAGAGCCTCCAGTCTGCTTTGGAGATGTTCCAACTAGTTGAGCACGGAGAGGGGGTATGATGCAGGAGATGGATAACACACGGGAAATGGTCGCTCGAATATGTATCAGAAAGTGCATACCACTCAAACCGGCGTGCAAGTTGGGTAGTACATATAGAGAGGTCTAAATGGGAATAGGTTTGAGATGTGTCCGAAAGAAAAGTAGGGGGCGCCAGTGTTGAGGCAGACAAGATTGAGCTGGTGAAAAAGGTCTGCTAACAGGGAGCCCCTCGGGCAGGATGGTGGAGAGCCCCAAAGGGGATGGTGGGCATTGAAGTCTCCAGTTAACAAAAATGGTGGAGGTAGCTGAGCAATAAGTTGAATCACGTCTGCCCTGGTAACGGCAGACGACGATGGAGTGTAAACGGTACAAATGGAAAATGTAAAAGTGGGGAGAGTAATTCGGACGGCAACTGCCTGCAGGCCGGTGTGCAACGTGATGGGATCGTAGTAAATATCATCCCGGACCAGCAACATAACCCTTCCATGGGCCGGAATACCAGGCAGGGGGAAATGGTAACTGCTCCCACTGCACCACATCTTTATGTTTTTGTGCTTTGCTGGCCACGAAGCTGCAGGTTGCAGGAATGTCGCACATAGGTTCAGTATCTGTATTTCTTCTCTGCTGTGTGTTATACAGATAGTTACCAACTTCATCAGTGATTTATGAAGAGAAGTTATCAAATGGACGTCTGCTGAAGGAAGGGTAGAGATTGAAGCTCATTTCTGTGGAAATGTGCGATTGGAGCAATCGACAGTACAAACATTAAAACTGGTAGTCCTCAGAAAGATCCCCAGTCGTATATGAATAGGAAGAATTATTTTTCTTTTTAACTGAATGTAGTTTCTGATGATAATCGACGGATTAGAGACCTATTCGTCGGCTATCCGGGCTCCGTGCATGACGGGAGAGTGTTCAGGACGTCCACACACTACCAAATGCTGGAAGAAAATTTGGAGATTTTCATCTTTTGGGTGACAGTGCCTATCCCTGCACCGTAAATTTATTAACACCGCTCATAAATACAGAGCATTTGTCTAGAGTGCAATGCGACTTCAATATGGCACTCAAAAAAACAGGTGTTGAACACGGCTTTGGGCTGTTTAAGCAGCGTTTCAGACAATTATAACACTTTAAATTGAGGAGATGGCGCACTTCATCCGAGCGTGCTATGTGCTTCACAATCTCGCCGTGGAAGATAACTTGGAATTAGGAGACAACGAAGGTACATACAGCAATAACCTGTATCATTTCATTATTTTACTACATTCACAATAATTTTGTAAACGCTACTGACATAAGCTTAATATTCATGTAACTGAATTCTTGTGAGTGTATTTAAGTATCTGATCCACACAGGTGAAGATGATGAACCAGTAGTTGGCTTTTACAACAGGGATGGCAGGTGGCATTACCAAGAGGAACCTTAATTGCAGTCCAGTTGCAAATGTAAAAGCAGCACCAGATGCCCCATCACCAACATATGGCAACAAATGTAAGTAAAACCCTATCGGATAAAACTATACCCTCTGATTAACAGCTTTAGTTACTCCTTTTTTAGTATGGTAAATTACCGAAAAATGCCATAAATTGTTAAGCATTGGATCGTGTAGTCTTCCGACACGTTTTGTTATTTGTTCAAGATGGAGCTGTTAACATCGGAATTCGCGAAATCTCGAGGCCTCAGTGGACCTGAAATTCAGTGTCATTAGTGGTATCGTTTCAGTGATGTGAGTTTGTTTCGTTGCTGTTTGAAAGCTTCCAGCTTTTTCACCGTGTTGAAGTGTACACACAGGGCTCGAGACATACATATGCATATCCCCTGTCAGTAGATCTGTCTCATCGTCTCACCCGGCCTTGTACATGTGAGCGTGCCGGACAGCTGATGTTGAGACACCTGGGGGCAGACAACCTTTCCATACTGTGACCTAAATAGCACTGCCTATTAGATGTTAAAAATTTCATGTGAACCATTAAAATGATCGACGACGAGCGCTATCGCCACTCCCAAAAATTCTTGTAATCATCTTCTGTCGTCTTCTCTGTGGCCACACTGTGTGATCTTCTCTGCTGCATGGTTGGAAACAGCTGACAGGCCACATTTCTTAGCATCTCGCCTCGAGCCGCACCTCTACACCATTTTCAAACAACACTACAGAAAATATAGAACGACTAAGTTTTATTTAACAATCACTATACAGATTGTAAAGGTATATGTAACGGTTAGACAAAAATCTACATTTTGGCATGTTAAAATTTTTCAGTTTTGTAACTACGTAGTTCCTGAGATATTTTATTCCTAAATTTTCTTTCAATATCTTCTTTTAGTGCATGTAATTTGTCTGTAATATAGTGAACATATATACTTGTTAATTTTTTGTGATTTCAATGCAGTGAAAATGGAAGAACATTACCAATAACAATTACATCAAGACCGAAACAAAATTCAATTCGAACTAAAAGTGGGGCCTTGTGTAAGCTAGGCCATATGTCAATTGAGTGGTATGTATGTCTAAGGTTATATATCGTACTTTGAAGGAATTTTAAGTCTCTGGGAAAGAGCATCGGACATTTTCTGGTCTATCTGATTCTGGCACAATAGAAGTATGGGATTGAAGGCGACCTCTGACTGAAGTGCAATTCATTAATTTTTTGATAGTACTGTATCTACTCTGTTACCGTGTTGCATTCGTGCATCTGAAGAAAAACAAAATTTACAAAGGGAAAGTTGGAAGATATGGAATAATTTGTAACATAAGCACATACTTTTATGTTGTGATGTTAACGCTTCATCACATCTGTAGCGTTGTGTGAACACACTGAATTAGAGCTGGATGATGCCAAATTCCAGCTGTGAAATGATCTTGACAAATTGCAGTGCAGATGCCTGAAATCACATGCTGCACTATGTTCAGTCTAGGGAACTTGATGGAAAAGAATGAGAAAGCTCAGAAAAGTAACAGACCATAAAAATAGGTAGGTAGAGTGTGTGTTATCTGTTTGTGCTGCAAAGTGCCACAAGAAACTTTGAAGTCTGTCCTGGAGGCACATTAACGTAGATCTGGTAAGCTGTCATCTGAATCACCCATGGCATCGGTTGTGCTGCTTATGTAGGATCACATACACAGTGCTCATAAATTACACACGGGCCTCGTGATATGACATCCCTGTCCCAGAGTCTCTGTTTTCCACCACACAGTCACGTTGCCCCAGCTTAAAAGCAGTATCTACGGCTTTTCAGTGTCCCAGTTGCTATCGAGTTTACCTTTCTCATGTGCCTGTTGTCGATATTGTGGTCGTCTACATCTACTATTGGTATCTCGACTCATTTGTGAGTACAGTATGACAAATGATCCGTATTGCCTCAAATAATATTATTCCCTTATCACGGAAGATTGTTATTGTCATGTATTTTGTTGACTACTTCATCACGTGTTCTGATGTATCTTGTTTATCTGTTTCATGGTATATGAATATTTTTGTTTTTATTCGTTTTTGTGCTGAATTAAGGAACTTGCCTAAAACTAATCTTAATAACGAACTTTCCCTTCATAATTTAATTTTTTTGACCCTGAGCAACCCATTAATATTCCAAAAGTTCATTTCTAATATTACCTTTCTCCATATTTTTCTTTGTCATGAATTATATTCTCTCTAGTCTGGTCATTTCAACAGCTTGATAATATGAATTTGTCTTGCATTTCATTTTATTGATCTTTTCCCCCTTTATAAAAAGTTAGTGATTTTTGGTTTATGGAACAATTTCTCTAAGACGAGAGATGGTTCAAGCGTTAGCTACCCATGTGGAACTGCTATGTTAAAAAGAGAAAAGTCCAGAGCATTTTTCCTCTACGGACAGTGAGTATAGTCTATGCTGATGAATGTCACATCTGTAATAAAGCAGAAATTCCATTTTGTGCTGCTATAAAATTAAATTATTAATATGTTTTTGTTCATTACTTTTGTCCATATAAAGTAGCGAACGTGTATTAGTGCCCTTTTCAGTTCATATAATATTTTACTTTTTAAGTCACTTGTTAAAAATGAAAATGTGCACTCAGGTGTAAATTAGTTTATAATGAATGTGTGACGCTGGCAACTTGGGTGGAACTGGGTGCCACTGACATCAAAAACTGCTGACCCCTGGCCTTTCTTCATGTATCGACACCTTGCCATTTAAGTTCGCCCTTACACTACTACAGTGAACTTCAGTAACGATGAAGAACAAGCGGCTGAATTGGAATCCATGTCTTTCATTCTTGCTACCAGTTTTGACACCAAATGGAGTCATCTTCAGGCCTCAAGCGTTAACTGCCATTCACAACCGTTCATGTGTTGTGAATGGCAAGTTACTCTTGGGGCCTGAGGATGACTAGATATCAAGCGAACTGGTAGCCAGATTAAACGACATCGATTCCAACACAGCCGCAGGCTTTTCTACTATTTAAGTACTTCATGTCCGTCTGAAGTGATGGGTTACCAGTGACAATACAGACGAAGGTCGTACGTATCTTTGTATCGAAGTTCAAAATTATGGCCGGAGTAACACTTTTATTCCGTTGCATTGCGTGGTTTTAGTCCATGTCACGTATTTATGCTCTGTGAGAAATGTTGCAGATGTCAGAGGATTTTCTTTATGTTAGTGCCTGCTACTGTTTAATCGTCTGATGTAACCACTTGTAAAAAACCGAAATTGTAAACAGTTTTTGTGGATATTGTAATAAATAGCACAGTCAATGGCCAAATTCGTACGACACTGATCCTACAACAAATGTTTAATGGGAAGTTTACCATTTGTGAAGTGCGAGCACACTAGCAGTGTGAGCAAGTAGCAAGTCAGGAATGGATATTAAACGTTTTGTAATTGTGAACAGTGGCCTACTGCTTTTAGCCAGTTGCACAGCAATTCATCAGACAACGCTGATGAAATAAATAACAAGCGACGGTAAGAAATAAGGACCTCTGTAACTAAAGCAGGTGAAGAAATTCAAGGAGACAAAAAGCTAACTAAGAAGAATTGTATCAATGAGACATGTGAACAAGCTGTGAAGGCCAGGAAGAGAGCAAGGGCGGTACACATCCTGGACAGAATGTGCCGAACAACAGGAAGCAGGCAAAACCTTAAGAATAGAAACGAATATGATTCGGAGATAATTCCTACACTGTATATGTCCAAGGCAATAATATTAACTGTAAAAGTGAAATCTCTGTGTGGATGAATAATTGACTTTCTGCCTTTTTCCCAGCAGAACAGAGCCAGCAGCAAAGGATGCCGATGTTTTACATTAGAGGCACTTTCTATGGGTATCCAATGGAAGCCCTACTTAGTACAGGTGCGGTATGGCTCTATGGCTCCCCCCCCCCCCCCCCCCTCTCCCTTTGTGAGTCTTTTCGTTGTGCGCCTACCTGTGACTCAGCATCTCTGCTGTATTATTATTATCGTATCGTCTATTAATATCTTCAATGTTTATGTATTAAATGTACTAATGGATATAGCCTGCGTCTGAAGGTTACATTATTGTGTAAAAATTTTAAGTAACTGGATGAGAATTTCTCAAAATGACTTCTTTTCTTTGTACATTAATATAGGTGGTATGTCATGGTTCTGTTATTGTGTTTAACATTTTTCACCCTACCTCGAAACTTAAAAAAGCTTAGATGGTTCTCCTGACACTAGTCTCTTGCTATCTTCGTGACAGGAGCCAAAACAGCTAGCGTATCAGTGATCTTCATTGAGTGCTGGGGTTTGGGCTGCCATGTGGGTGAGCCCTGGCCTGACAACCAAGGTGTGCAGGGAGTAATCTACTTGATCCGCCAGGTGAGTTGGTCTGTCGGGCAGTGGCATATTCCTTGTATTTATCCTCGAGAGTTATTAAATGCTGAAGAAACACGGAGTGCCTTTCCACATGACAACAATACAAAGGTTCAAGGAGAAACCGCAAACATAACTTAAGATGGAGAAAGAGCAATGAGGAAACAGAAGGATAATAAGGTACCACGAAAAGATATGGTAATGGCAGAGATGTTGAAGGCAGGAGAAGGAACTCTTCAGAAAGAGCTATACAATCTGATAAGAAATCCCAGAGGAGTGGAAATCACCCACCATCATCCCACTGCATCAAAAGAACAGTAATAGAGATTGTACGAAGTACAGAGCCATTTCTGTACTGAGTGTACCTTATGAAGTTTTATCTTTAATAATACTTGAGAAACTTACGCCATTTGCAAAATATGTTGTATGAATTCCCAGGCAGGCTTCCAGGAAGTATGATCGACCATCAATCGAATATTCAGCATGTAGCAAATCTGGGAAAAGTGCTGGGGATTCAACCATCTGTTTCTGGTAACGACCGTGGCCTGCTCAAAGGGTTGTGGCGGTATCCTCAGGTTCAGAATGTACAACATCCTGAGGGAGCTTAGTATACGCATTAAGTTAATAAATGTGGTCAAGGGGTGCACAGCGGAGATGAAAAACCAAAGTCAAATACCAAGGGGAGCTGTCCAAGGAGTTCCAGATCAGAAGGGGTGAGAGACAAGGTGGTATTTCACTACTATTATTCGACCTGGTCCCAAAGAAAGTAATCCGAGAAATAAAGAGGGGAAAAAAGGGGTGACACTAAATGGTAGGACAGATTTATTGTGTTATGCAGAAGACAGCGCAGTTCTAGCAGAATCAGTGGAAGAGAGAGCAGAAACTGTAGAGGACCTAGCACAAGGTACAAGAAAGTTTGGGGTACGGATTAATATGGGAAAGACTGAGGTCATGGAGGTATAAATGGAAGTCCCTAATGACATCCCATTACAGGCAGGGATATCGATATTTGCTTAAGTGGAAAATCTTGAATACCTAGGCACACTGTTCAACAGGCGAAATAATTTGAAACGGGGAAAAACCAACGTATTGTGAATGGGTCTAAAACTGATTTCAGTATAAAGCAGATATCATCATCCAAGGATGTCACTTAAGACCGAACTGGAGACCTACTATGCCATTGAAGTGCCGGTATTATTGTATGGGACCTAAGCCTGAAGCCCAACAAGGAAGAATGAAGAAACCTTGGGTCTTTGAAAGGATAGTTATGACGACGGGCTTTAGGCCAGTTCATGAAGGGAGTGTAATATCCCTTCGGCCTGCTAGCTACTGGATGTGAACGGATCGGTTCAACAATCTTGCTATTGTTATTTGTTTAATGTTAGTATATATCGCGAGGTGGTATGTTTAGTCTGTGTCAGCGACATTGTTATTCCTTTACTCCGCATTGCTCCATGGCGAGCGAAAGAAAGTAAGAAAATCGGTGTGGTGTCACCGCCAGACACCACACTTGCTAGGTGGTAGCTTAAATCGGCCGCGGTCCATTTAGTACATGTCGGACCCGCGTGTCGCCACTGTGATCGCAGAACTAGCGCCACCACCAAGGCAGGTCTCGTGATACAAGAGAGCACTCGCCCCAGTTGTACGAGAACCTAGCTACCGCCCAGTTGTACGAGAACCTAGCTACCGCCCAGTTGTACGAGAACCTTGCTACCGCCAGTTGTACGAGAACCTTGCTACCGCCAGTTGTACGAGAACCTTGCTACCGACCAGATGTACGAAGCCTTTCTCTCTCATTAGCCGAGAGACAGAATAGCCATCAGCTAAGTTAATGGCTACGAACTAGCAAGGCGCCATTTGTATCAGTGCCTATAGCTTACGAGTATTCAAGAGAGATGTATTCCAAGGACTAATTAAAAGATAAGTAATAAGCATCTACATACTTTTCTTCTTATTCATTTATAAGTTCTCATGTTCCAGACTTCACGCCCGTCTGCTTTAGTCTTGCGTGCATTTTCAGCCATCTCAACTTCACGGTGTCGGCCCAGCTACTGACACAACATTGGCGACGATTTAAAGTGTTATTTCTGACTGCTTACATTTAATTGTGTCATGGCTTCGCCACATTCTCCAGATGTACTGTCCGAATTTTATCGCTTGCAGAATCAGCAGACGCAGGCGTTACTGGATGCCCTTGGACAGCTCGTCCAGGGTCAACGTACCATTCAAACCGATGCGGCCGCCGCCGCTTCTTCGCTACCGCTGCCACTAAACACTGTTGCACCTTCCTTTCGACCATACGTGGCAGCCGAGGAGACGTGGCAAGAGTGGTCTCGCCAGTTCAACTTCCACCTTGCTGCCTACAGAATTCAAGGTAATGAGCGGCAGCCGTATTTGCTTTCTTGTGTCGGTGTGTCCACATACCGTGTGATAGTGAAATTGTTTCCCCGACGCGACGTAGCAACTCTGTCCTACGAGGAAATTTTGTCTGCATTAGATGCCTATTTCAAAGAAACAGTTAATGTGGTTGCAAAACGGTATACGTTCTTTCGTACAAAACGTACGGCCGGTCAGACTAATAGGGAGTGGGTAGCAACATTGCAAGGACTTACTAGGGACTGTGCCTTTGAATGTGACTGTGGTCTTTCTTATTCAGATACAATGGTGCGTGATGCAATTGCACAGAACGTTTCTGATGTTCGCATACGGGAGCAAATTTTGAAACTAGTTAATCCCTCCCTTCAACAAGTGATAGACATATTGGATAGACAGGACACACTTGACTGTGCTCAGGAATCTTTTGAAACTTCGCCAGCCGTGTGTAACATTAACCGGCCCGCTGGACGCGCTGCGCGGCCCGGTAACCGGGCCTCGCGCACGTCCGCACAACTGCCATCGCACAAACAAACGCAGCTGCTGCTGCGTGCTAAGCCAAGTGTGCCGCGCCAGCACACAAATGCAGTGAAATCATGCCCGCGGTGTGCTACTAGACATTCGCGTGAACATTGCCAGTCACGCCAAGCTATTTGCTTTTTCTGCAATAAGAAAGGACATGTTCAAAGTGTTTGCCAGAAAAAGCTCAGATCAGACAATCACAATCATTCCAGGCCCTTTGCTTCGCGCCGGAATCGAACCAAGGACACTCAGGCTCGTGGACCTTCGCCTATGGACATTCATGTCGTTAATTCCGCTTCGTCCAGTGACACTTTCTGTAACAGTGACTGTGATCGTCCCACAAAAACTGTGCGTCGACGTCGCCGGAAATCACGTCAATTAGCAAGTGCTTCTGTACCAGTGTCTATTCAAATTGCACGAAACAGTCGCTTTTGTCGTCAGCAGGACAATAAACTTTTTGTGGACTTAGACTTTGAAGGCAAAGTGATACCATTCCAGCTCGATACCGGAGCTGCAGTTTCATTGCTCAATCATGAGACGTACGAACAACTGGGCAAACCTCCGTTGCGTTCCGCAAATGTTAAGCTAACTACATATTCCGGACAGACAATTCCTGTGTTAGGACAGTGCAGCCTTCTTGCAACATACAAGGGACAAACAAAACTTGTGTCATTTTACGTTCTTCGTTCTTCTTCTGCAAAGAACTTGTTTGGTCTAGATTTATTTCAGTTGTTTAACATGTCTATTGTAAATCAGGTCCTATCAGTGAATCAGACTGTGCCTACCGACAGTGTTTCTCGGCTGTGTGACGAATTTGCAGACATTTTTGCACCGGGCTTAGGTTGCGCTAAAAACTATGAAGCACATTTAGAACTGAAGGTCAACGCGCAACCGAAATTTTTCAGGGCGCGCAATGTTCCCCACGCATTGCGTGATGAGGTCGCAAGAACGTTACACGATCTCGAATCACAGGGTGTAATTGAACGTGTGCAAGCTTCTCTCTGGGCCTCACCCTTAGTAATTTTGCCAAAACCTTCCGGAAAATTGAGACTTTGCGTGGACTTCAAGGCCACAGTGAATCCACAGCTAGTGACTGCTACTTTTCCTTTGCCCCGCCCGGAAGATCTTTTTGCTAAACTGTGCCCGGGAAAATATTTTTCAAAGTTGGACCTAGCCGATGCGTACTTGCAAATACCGGTGGACGACGAATCCCAGCGCGTATTGGTGGTTAACACGCATCTTGGATTATACCGCTTCAAAAGACTGCCATTCGGGTGTGCATCCGCCCCTGCCTTGTTTCAGCAATATTTACAAACTATTTGTGCGTCGGTCCCTACTGCAGCAAACTATCTGGACGATATAGTGAATTACACATATGTGTTCTTCGTGCCCGGCGTGTGCCGAACAACAGTCCGCACCGCCGCGGAAAGTCTTTGCGTGGCCAAAAGCCACTTCCCCTTGGCAACGCTTGCACATTGATTTTGCTGGACCATTCTGGAATGCTCGATGGTTGGTTCTGGTCGACGCCTTCAGTAATTTTCCTTTTGTTGTCCGGATGTCTTCCACGACGTCCTCCGCCACCATACAAGCGTTGTCTGCTATCTTTTGCATTGAAGGTCTTCCGCAGACTATTGTTTCCGACAATGGCCCACAATTCATGTCCGCGGAATTTCAGTCATTCTGCCAGGCCAATGGTATTCAACATCTGACATCCGCGCCGTTTTCGCCTCAGTCAAACGGTGCCGCTGAACGATTGGTCCGGACTTTCAAGTCACAGATGTTGAAATTGAAAGAGTCGCATTCTCGGGAGGACGCATTGTTGCTCTTTTTGTCTTCGTATCGCTCTCAGCCCCGAGATGGTCGCTCGCCGGCTGAGTTGCTCCACGGTCGTCCTCATCGCACCTTGATGTCTTTGCTGCATCCGCCGCACCAGGTTCCTGTGCAGCGGCAGACTCCTGCTTTTGCTCCAGGCGACGTTGTATTTTATCGCAACTATCGAGGTTCACGGCGTTGGCTCGCAGGGCGCATTCTTCGCTGCCTCGGCCGCGCGATGTATTTGGTTTTGGGGGCCTCTGGTGAGGTGCGTCGGCATCTCAATCAGCTGCGCCTCTGTCGTCGCTCGGGTTCTGCCGCTCCCCGTCTGCTTTCAGCGACGGTGCCGTCCGGTCAGCGCCCTGGGGACCCATCTACTGGCTCGCCTCATCCCCAGGTGTTACCGAAGATGCCTTCCATTTTGCCCCATGGCGACGCGCCGCCGCCGCCGCCGCCGCAGCAGCAGCAGCAGCCGCCGCCGCCGCCGCTTGTTCTCCCGCCGGCGCCGCCCGCATTAGACGCTTCGCTGCAGCCGCCAAGCGCCTCCCAGGGTCACGCGCCGCCGATCGCTTCCCGTGACCAGCTGTCCTCCGCCATGGACCTCCCGCCCGCTCCGGACCACATGACGTCATCGCGCGTCGGCTACCCCGACGCAATGGAGGTTGATCCTTCGGTCACTCCTGTCTCTTTACGGGCGCATACGCCGCATGTTGACGTGCACCCTGGACTAGTTTTTCAGGCGTTTCCTAGCTCCCCTCGGACCGTATGGCCGGGTGCGGGTGGCACAGCCTCGCCTGTTAGGCTTCCCCACCTCATCGCCTACGTCAACATGTGGTCCTCCCCACGGCGGGCGGAAGCCTTATCTCACGACCGTTCGCCGATTTGCGGGGGAGGAATCTGGTGTCACCGCCAGACACCACACTTGCTAGGTGGTAGCTTAAATCGGCCGCGGTCCATGTAGTACATGTCGGACCCGCGTGTCGCCACTGTGATCGCAGACCTAGCGCCACCACCAAGGCAGGTCTCGTGATACGAGAGAGCACTCGCCCCAGTTGTACGAGAACCTAGCTACCGCCCAGTTGTACGAGAACCTAGCTACCGCCCAGTTGTACGAGAACCTAGCTACCGCCCAGTTGTACGAGAACCTAGCTACCGCCCAGTTGTACGAGAACCTTGCTACCGCCCAGTTGTATGAGAACCTTGCTACTGCCCAGTTGTACGAGAACCTTGCTACCGCCCAGTTGTACGAGAACCTTGCTACCGCCCAGTTGTACGAGAACCTAGCTACCGACCAGATGTACGAAGCCTTTCTCTCTCATTAGCCGAGAGACAGAATAGCCATCAGCTAAGTTAATGGCTACGAACTAGCAAGGCGCCATTTGTATCAGTGCCTATAGCTTACGAGTATTCAAGAGAGATGTATTCCAAGGACTAATTAAAAGATAAGTAATAAGCATCTACATACTTTTCTTCTTATTCATTTATAAGTTCTCATGTTCCAGACTTCACGCCCGTCTGCTTTAGTCTTGCGTGCATTTTCAGCCATCTCAACTTCACGGTGTCGGCCCAGCTACCGACACAACAATCGGAATGTGAGAGGATTCACACCAACCCACACACCCGAGGGAGGAGTCGAACCTCCGACGTGGGGGAGCGTTAGGGCCGTGACAAGGCGGCCTCGGCTACCCAGTCTTTATGTGGAGTCCAGTAACGGCCGCAATACAGTCCGTTGCACTTCATAAGTAATCCGTCGTATTTAATTTTCATCGAAAGATTCTGTGATGGACTATTATGTACTACAAACTAGTATAGGACTTCGAACACTTCGTGGTCTATGTTTTCTGTAGTACCTGCTCCAATAAATGGTCAAAAGCACAGAGAAAGTTTTCCCTGCTGGATGATTCATTTCACTCTCAGACGATCATCGAATAGCGAAATGGGAATGGTTGTGTTCCAATTCGAGAAGATCCTATAGAAGTTCTATCTCACATTACACCACAAGAGTAACTTTTCTCGTATACGAAATGACGTATGCTCTGGGAATAGTCTACACCGATCAAGAGGATGTTCCTCACAGACACACGAACAGGGACACTGCACGCACCAGTTCAATAACATCGAGATTAATATTACCAGCTTGAACACAATTTCTTTTTTGCTGTAGCAGAAGTAGTTGTTTGCTTCCCGAATTACACATTTGTAATGGCTGACGACCGCGGCTGTCCCTGCAGCTCCTTATCCATTACCCAGTCGTCCAGTTGCTGCTTCAACTGCTGTGTTCTCTCTTGGAACTTTTGTTCCATTCGCTCTTCACATCCGGACGCTAATTGCGTGTTCGTCTTCGATGGAAAAATTATGAAGACGATTTTTGAGCCTGTCCACGAAAGGAGATCGTGGAAACATAGACAAATCCAAGAATTTTATGAGCTGACGCAAACGAAGATTCTTCAAAAACTGAAAGCGCGAAGAGTAAGATTGGCAGGCCACATTGCTAGGAGCCAAGGCACCTCTAGCGCAAAAGTCGTGCTTATGGGAAGACCTGATGGTAACTCGTCCTATCGGAAGACTCAGAAAGCGATGGATGAGCTACATAAAGACCTTTGCCAGCTGTGAGTCACAACAAATTGATCCAAACTGCACAAGGTCGTCATCTATGGAGTAACACTAAGGGTGGGTACATCACCTACAGGGTTTATCTGGAAAATTGTGCGGCTTGTGACAAATAGAAGTAAAAGCTATGACAAATGAACGGGGCGGGAATTGTCTAAATATCTGCAAGACACACTTTTCGTAACGCAGTTCGTGGCTTCAAGCTATTCGTATGTTTGCAGCTCTGATTAAGTAGTGGGTGGATTTTTTTTTGTTTGTTTTTTTTTTGTTTGTGGTTTTATGGCGCAAAATGTGGTGTCACCGCCAGACACCACACTTGCTAGGTGGTAGCTTAAATCGGCCGCGGTCCATTTAGTACATGTCGGACCCGCGTGTCGCCACTGTGTAATCGCAGACCTAGCGCCACCACCAAGGCAGGTCTTGTGATACGAGAGAGCACTCGCCCCAGTTGTACGAGAACCTAGCTACCGACCAGATGTACGAAGCCTTTCTCTCTTATTAGCCGAGAGACAGAATAGCCATCAGCTAAGTTAATGGCTACGAACTAGCAAGGCGCCATTTGTATCAGTGCCTATAGCTTATGAGTATTCAAGAGAGCTGTATTCCAAGGACTAATAAAAAGATAAGTAATAAGCATCTACATACTTCTTATTCATTTATAAGTTCTCATGTTCCAGACTTCACGCCCGTCTGCGTTAGCCTTGCGTGCCCTATCGGCTACAGCGTTAGTCTAGCGTGCATTTTCAGCCATCTCAACTTCACGGTGTCGGCCCAGCTACCGACACAACACAAAACTTCTATGGTCATTAGCGCCCAGCCCGTGACGTAGAAAGCAGGAAAAAAACGAAATTGAAAATCAGCAGCAATGGAAACAAAGTCAGAAAATTTGAGAAACTAAAGGCAGAAGGAATGCTTAAAAGTCCACTATAGAAAGGGGTTGGTTGTCCCCCAAAAAAAAGCTTCAAATGACTGACGTCATTTCACTGTCACTAATAAATTGTAGAACGCGGTCAGCTGAGCGCGTGTCATCTGCTAAAATCGACGATAGATCAGGCGATAGCTGTAGACGGGAGCGTAACGGATTAAAATAGGGGCATTCAATTAAAAGGTGTCTGACCGTCCACAGCTGAGAGCAGTGGGGACAGAGTGGGGGAGGATCACCGCTTAAAAGATGTCGATGACTAAAAAGACAGTGCCCTATCCGGAGTCGAGCTAAAATTACCTCCTCCCGACGACGCGTTCGGGAGGAAGAGGTCCAAGCGCAAGGAACGGCTTTCACTTCCCGCAATTTATTGTGGGGAAGTGTTGACCAATGCGCATGCCATAAATGAGTAACTTGGCGACATAAACCGCTCCGTAGATCGGTAAACGGAAGAGACTGAAGAGCTGGCCGAGGAAGAGAGACTGCAGCCTTGGCCGCTATATCGGCCGCCTCATTTCCACATATACCAGCGTGTCCCGGGAGCCAGAGAAACGCCACTGAGACGCCCCACAGGTGGAGCAAGCGCAGACAGTCCTGAATCCGGTGGACCAGAGGGTGCACAGGGTAAAGAGCTTGGAGACTTAGGAGAGAGCTGAGAGAATCTGAGCAGATTACGTACTGTATCCGCTGATGGCGGCGGATGTAGTGGACAGCCTGGAGAACAGCGTAAAGCTCCGCAGTATAAACCGAACACTGGTCGGGAAGCCGAAAGTGATTTGGGGTGTCGCCAACAATATAGGCACTCCCTACACCTAACGATGTTTTCGAGCCATCGGTGTAAATAAATGTGGCTTCCGTCATTTGTGCACATAGAGCAGCAAATGCCCGACGGTAAACAAGTGTAGGGGTACCATCCTTGGGAAATTGACATAGGTCTCTGAGCAAGTCGATCCGGGGACGGTGCCAAGGCGGTGCTGTACCCCAAGTTGTCAAGAAGGTTTTAGGAAAGCGGAAGGAAAGAGAATGGAGCAGTTGACGGAAGCAGACTCCCGGGGGTAGTAGGGAGGAGGAGCGGCCTGAATACCCGACATCAAAGGAGGCGTCGAAAAAAAGGTTATGGGCTGGATTAGCAGGCATGGAAGACAGATGGCTAGCATAACGACTCAGAAGGACTGCCCGCCGATTGGACAGCGGAGGTTCAGCAGTCTCAGCATAAAGGCTTTCCACAGGGCTGGTGTAAAAAGCTCCAGACACTAAACGTAATCCACGGTGGTGGATAGAGTCGAGACGCCGAAGAATAGACGGCCGAGCAGAGGAGTAGACTATGCTTCCATAATCCAATTTCGAGCGCACTAAGGCGCGATAGAGGCGGAGAAGGACCACCCGGTCCGCTCCCCAAGAGGTACCATTCAGGACACGGAGGGTGTTAAGGGAACGCAGACAGCGAGCCGAAAGATAGGAAACGTGGGAGGACCAGCACAGTTTTCTGTCAAACATAAGACCCAAGAATTTAGCGACGTCGGAAAACGGAAGGTTGACAGGACCTAGATGTAAGGAGGGCGGAAGAAACTCCTTACGTCGCCAAAAATTAACACAAACGGTCTTACTGAGTGAGAAACGGAAGCCGGTTTCGATGCTCCACGAGTGGAGGCGATCGAGACATCCTTGAAGGCGTCTTTCAAGAAGGCTGGTCCTTTGAGAGCTGTAGTAGATCGCAAAATCGTCCACAAAGAGGGAGCCCGAGACATCAGGAAGGAGACAATCCATAATTGGATTAATGGCGATGGCAAACAGTACAACACTCAGCACGGAGCCCTGGGGTACCCCGTTTTCTTGGGAGAAAGTACAGGAGAGAGTAGTGTTCACCCGCACCCTAAATGTGCGCTCTGCCATAAATTCGCGAAGAAAAAGGGGCAGCCGGCCTCGAAAGCCCCAAGAGAACAGTGTGCGGAGGATGCCTGTCCTCCAACAGGTATCGTACGCTCTCTCCAGATCAAAAAATATTGCTACCGTTTGGCGTTTCCGGAGAAAATTGTTCATGATATAAGTGGAGAGAGCAACAAGATGGTCAACAGCAGAACGATGCTTTCGGAATCCGCATTGGGCTGGTGTTAAAAGACTGCGGGACTCCAGCCACCAGGCTAAACGGTAATTCACCATACGCTCCAAAACCTTACAGACACTACTCGTGAGAGAAATGGGGCGATAGCTAGAGGGGAGATGTTTGTCCTTTCCAGGTTTCGGAACGGGAACGACAATAGCTTCCCGCCATCGCCTGGGAAAGGTACTGTCGGTCCAAATTCGATTATAAAGGCGAAGGAGGTAACGCAGGCTATGGGTTGATAAATGCAGCAACATTTGGACATGGATACCATCCGGTCCTGGGGCGGAGGAGCGAGAAGAAGAGAGTGCATGTTGGAGTTCGCGCATGGAGAAAACAGTATTGTAGCTTTCGCGATTTTGAGAGGAGAAAGCAAGATGTCGCACTTCCGCTGCACGTTTCTTCGGGAGAAACGCTGGCGGGTAATTTGAAGAGCTCGAAATCTCAGCAAAGTGCTGACCCAATGAGTTAGAAATTGCGACGGGGTCCACTAAGGTATCATGCGCGACAGTGAGCCCAGAGACCGGGGAGAAACTAGGCGCGCCTGAGAACCGTCGAAGCCGACTCCAAACTTCCGAGGAGGGAGTGAAGTTGTTAAATGAGCTAGTAAAGAATTTCCAGCTTGCCTTCTTGCTATCGCGGATGACGCGACGGCATCGCGCACGGAGCTGCTTATATCGGATACAGTTGGACAAAGTTGGATGGTGACGGAAAATGCGAAGAGCACGTCGCCGCTCACGTATTGCGTCACGGCATGCCTCGTTCCACCAAGGAACTGGAGGGCGCCGGGGCAATTCGGAGGTGAGTGGTATTGAACGTTCCGCAGCTGTGAGAATAACGTCGGTAAAATGTGTGACCTCATCGTCGACGCTGGGAAAGCGACGGTCATCGAATGTCGCTAGAGACGAAAAAAGTGTCCAATCGGCTTGGGCAAACTTCCAGCGTCGCGAACGCATATATGGCAGTTGAGGCTGCAGTCGAAGAACACATGGAAAGTGGTCACTCGAGTGTGTATCATCAAGGGCGAACCATTCGAAGCGCCGAGCTAGCGGAACAGTACCGACCGCAAGGTCCAAATGGGATAAATTTGCCGTGGAGGCAGACAAAAATGTAGGGACCCCAGTGTTGAGGCAGACTAGATCCGCTTGGTGGAAGACGTCTAGCAATAGTGAGCCACGTGGACAAGGATGTGGAGATCCCAAAGCGGGTGGTGGGCATTGAAGCCCCCAACCAGCAAATAGGGGGGTGGAAGCTGATGAAGATGAAGGAGATCAGCTCGTGCCATTGGTGCAGACGATGGAATGTATACCGTACAAAGAGAGTGCGTGTATCCAGAAAGGGAAAGACGGACGGCGACAGCTTGGAAGGAAGTGTTTAAGGGGATTGGGTGATAATGGAGAGTATCATGGAGCAGAATCATGAGTCCTCCATGGGCTGGAGTGCCTTCAACAGAGGGGAGGTCATATCGGACGGACTGAAAATGAGGGAGAACAAAGCGGTCATGGGGACGCAGCTTTGTTTCCTGAAGACAGAAGATGACCGGCGAGTAGGATCGTAAGAGGATCGACAATTCCTCCCGATTGGCGCGAATGCCGCGGATATTCCAGTGGATAATGGACATAGGGTGAACAGAAAATGGAGGAACGTCACCAAGGGTGCTGTCAACTCAACGACTGCTCAGAGCTTGCGACCGACAGCATGGAATGGCATTCAGTCGAAGGCAGAAGATCCTGATCCATAGGTTGGTCAGGAGCAGCTCCTGCCACCAACGATCGGCCAGTTGACCGGCCACCAACAGTGCGCCTCGGCGACACAGAAGATGGCCGAGGGCGATTTCCGCCAGGTGGTGCTGTAGATGGGACACGCCTTGGCGGAGAAGGAGAGGAACTGTGTTTCTTCGTAGCCTTCTTGGAGGTATGTTTAGATGAAGGAGGAACCGATGGTTGTGAAGTTGCAGTACGTAAAAACTCTTCACGAGAATGCTCTTTTTTTGTAGACTTGGCGTCTGACTTTTGGGCTCGAGATTTAGCAGAACCCGACGAAGGGTGAGCCATAGAGTGGGCAGGCGAAAGAGGTGAGGTCTAACGGGCGATCTTTGCGCTGGCCGATCTGACGACCGTGGTACTAAATGTGAGGTCGCAAGTCTGCGTGGCCGCCTCCTTTGTTGGCCGAGGAGAAGCAAGGACAGCGCTGTATTTTCCTTTCTGAGGCACGGTGGGCTGTCGACTGGCGAGTAACTTTCGAGCAGCAAAGGTCGACACCTTTTCCTTCACTCTTATTTCCTGGATCAGCTTTTCGTCCTTAAAAACAGGGCAATCTCGAGAGGAAGCAGCGTGGTCACCCATACAGTTGATGCAGCGAGGGGATGGAGGTGGACAAGCACCCTCATGGGCATCCCTGCCACACGTAACACATTTGGCCGGATTGGAACAGGACTGGCTGGTGTGATTGAACCGCTGACATCGATAGCAACGCGTAGGGTTTGGGACATAAGGGCGAACGGAAATTATCTCATAGCCTGCTTTGATTTTTGATGGGAGTTGAACTTTGTCAAATGTCAAGAAGACAGTGCGGGTTGGAATGATGTTCGAGTCAACCCTTTTCATAACCCGATGAACAGCGGTGACGCCCTGGTCAGACAGGTAGTGCTGAATTTCGTCGTCAGACAATCCATCGAGGGAGCGTGTATAAACGACTCCACGCGAGGAATTTAAGGTACGGTGCGGTTCCACCCGGACAGGGAAGGTGTGGAGCAGAGAAGTACGCAGCAATTTTTGAGCCTGGAGGGCACTGTGTGTTTCTAGCAACAGGGTACCATTCCGTAATCTGGAACAAGACTTTACAGGACCCGCAATTGCGTCGACACCTTTCTGAATAATGAAAGGGTTGACCGTGGAAAAGTCGTGACCTTCGTCAGACCGAGAAACAACAAGGAACTGTGGCAACGATGGAAGAACCGTCTGTGGCTGAGACTCAGTGAACTTACGTTTGTGAGCAGACATAGTGGAAGGTGAGGAAACCATTGCGGAAGAATCCCCCATGATTACCGGCGTCTCCGATGGCGCGCTCCTCCCTTGTGGGGGCCCTCACCGAGGGCACACCCGCCTTAGGTGATTGTTCACACCTCAGGTCACACCTCCCGACAATCGGACGGAGGGACCAATCGGCACTTTCGGAAGGTATCAGCTCGGGTAATCACCCCTCCCTGGGCCTGGCCTTTACCAGGGGGTACGTACGTGTCCTACCTGTCTACCCGGGGCGGGGAATTACGCGTTACCCCGTCACCGGCTACGCATGGAAGTGCGTGGGTCGGCCTTCAGACACGCACAGGGAGGAAAAAAGAGAAAGGGAAAGGAAAGAAAAGGGGGTCTCAAACGCCGCAGCGGAGAAAAGGGCAAGGAGAAGAGGGAAGGAAAAGAGAAGGACAGAGGAAGGACGAGGACTTGCAAGTGTAAAAGCAAGGAATTTGGAACAGTTTCGAGCGTCCGTCTCCGGACGTAGGCACAAACCATACTCCCAGAGGGGGAGAAAGGGAAGGAAAGAGCCAGAGGTGAGGGGGGGGCGAAGATGGGGGGACGTGGAGGGATGCGGAAAGGGAAGGGAAGGTATGCAGCCCGGAAAGGAAGGAGGGCCACATTAGCTCGGGGTCCCGTGCTCGCTACGCACATGTCCACAAAAGAGTTGTGGACCCCCTGGGGGGGGGGTAGTAGTGGGTGGAGTCTGCAGGAGAGTGGAGAAAATCGTTTACCGACAAGTTTAAATTAAAGCAAGTGCGACTCCTCGACAGATGTTGGATAATGTTGTATTTGAGGATGCTCTTCATGCTATCAATTATTTGATGAACGAAGTGAGTGATTTCAAAAAGGCATACACGAACGTGTGATAGGCTCAAAGGTCAAAAAACAGTGACAATAAGAAATCCTGGAAAAATTTGAATTTTTGGTAAAGTAGTTACTTCCATGAACCTAGCCTTCATTAACAACGACCTATTAGAACCATCAAGCCATTCGCAGCGTGATGCTTCTAATTTCTAACACGAAAATGGAATTAATCATTTACTAATGTCAAGTTTGAACTTACCGAGCTGTTTCCGCATCCAAGTTACGAGTTTAACGACAGCGACTGTAAGGATCAAGCGACCTACCGAAGTTCTCTTTATTGTGATTGGGTTCTGCGAATCTAATGGCAGATTTCTACCTGTCGGCCGACGTTTTGAAAAGGAAGCATTTAGAAATGCCGAACTGTGTTGCACTCTATATACCAAGGCTACGACTTATGACGACCTCACCGACAGTTTGAAGGAGATGTTGGCAGGACGTGGCGCGTTTGCTGCCGGCCCGTATTGTTTGGACTGAAGTAATACCCTGGCACCCGAAGAGAACTTTCCAATGCACGAGTCCAGCAGAAAACCCGTAAACTGTGACTCATGGCCAATTTACTGCCAGGCAGTACTGTCAAAGGGCTTTCTGCTGAGTGCACTGTACCTTGCTCGATCTTCTCTGAAGGCCGGTGGAAAGGGTATCCATTTGAAAAGATCGCCATACATCTCCCCAAAGCAACCAAAATTTACCACCAGGAGGCGGCTCTTGTTCATACAGCATTTTGGTCTGAAGATTACCATAGGCGTGGTCGCAACCAGTTAGCAGAGTAAATAAATTTCTGTTCAAGACTGATTGTAATAGTAACTATTAGTAATGAGATTGATCACTGTCTGCTCCCACGATGTATTCAAAAGTAACGAAAATTCAGATTGTCGCATCGCACTATTACCAAGGAGTGGAAAAACAGCAACACTTATCTGGGGGATTGCATCCGCCAACAGACGAAGTGAGAATAGCTGAAGTTGGTGGTAAGGAGCCGTTTCCTCAATTTTAGTACGCCACAATACCGTCAAATGGTGGAGTAAATAAGCGAGAGCGGGGTCCCTGAAGTCTTGATATCTCGGAACAGTGCAGGCGAATGACTGAGCTACATAATGATTTTTACAGTTTTTGGAGGGAGAAAGGAGACGGAACAATACGACTGCTGGCTGGAGCTGGGTGATTTTTAGACGCGAACTCAGCGCAAGCAGAGGCAGGAAACACGATACAGACTACTGTGGCGAGCATACACCCGAAGACTGCATTTCACGACATAGAATGAATGAATGACACTGGTCTGCTTTCCGGTGGATACCTCAGTGACATTCTTCTCTCAAACTTATCGCTGCATGTGACACAGCTTGAATTGTATACGGCTCTGAGCACTATGGGACTCAACTGCTGAGGTTATTAGTCCCCTAGAACTTAGAACTAGTTAAATCTAACTAACCTAAGGACATCACAAACAGCCATGCCCGAGGCAGGATTCGAACCTGCGACCGTAGCGGTCTTGCGGTTCCAGACTGCAGCGCCTTTAACCGCACGGCCACTTCGGCCGGCCACAGCTTGAATTGGCAGACGAGTCCCGGTGGTATCCCTTTCTTCCACCTGCAGTCTTCTTGTCAACACGCAACAGTTATTGTGACAATATCTGGCAGCATGAGCTGGTTAACAAGGAAAAAAGTTTTAGTATCTTAAATTCACTTACGCTCACAAATAACTGGACTGACAGGCATAGTTGCATAGCTAACTTCATTTCCCTTTTCGGTGTGATTGCTTTTATCCAACCTTCCTTTTCGGTGTAATTGCTCTTATCAACCCATTGCAATGCGGTGTTTATTTACTAACACTGAGAAGTCCACAACAACTGACGCTACCTCCTTGCCAAATTTGATCTATTGAAATGTCAATATCCAGGATTGAGTACTGTGACCAGAACTCAATAACAGCATTCATTTTAATGAGTACCTAAGTTCTTTGGGGAGCTAAATGCCTCTCAGTCGCCAGACTGACGCACATTATGCCGGACCATCAGCGCTCAGCCCTGCCGCCAACGCCTAACTAAACGTGCTGGAGAAATTCCTCGAATGACATATCAAACCAATAATCAGTGTTTTAAATGTGGCCAGTTAATTGCTTCATACACGTCTGGCAGTTGACCAGACGTCGAGACCTTTAGTTCATTAGAAGAATTAGGAAGCGTTACCGACCACAAATTACAAGAAGAAATGTAGCAGTAGTTGTAATGACCATCAGTTCAGGAAGGATCGTTATGAAAGTTTGAAAATATTGTATCCTTAATTAGGAGACAAGGTAAGGAACTACACTACACAGAAGAAACGGTGTTAGACTGATACCACAAAGATTTTCAGAAGGAAAAATCATCAGAACGTTCATTTTTGTTCACAGAATATGGTCATGAAACTTAACGCAGTGTAGGCTCCCCGGTGGTCCCAGCCGCCTAAGGTGGACTGGAAGGCGAGCAGTGAGCTCTCCAGTTGTCAGGATGCTAGGAAATGACTGGACGTGTCAGAAACGCCATAGAAACATTAATTCACGACACCTTTATTCCTGCCGAGTACAATGTGGCCCGCGAAACACAGGCTGGCTGAGCTTGGTGATATCAACTACCTTCCCCGAGTCCTCACTGACTCGGAGTGATGACACCAGCTCCGGGCCGCACCAGTCTTGCTAGCGCAGCACCGCGTGCGGTGACGTAGCGTTTGAATGCCCTTACTTCGGCCGCGCGTGGCTGGCCGTGCCCGGGTGGTTCAGCGGCGGACAGCAGGCCGCTGCGCGTGGGAGGTCCGCGTTGGAGTCCCGGCGCTGATGCTGATATTCCGGGTCCATAAACTAGTCCCTCCTCTTCCTCATAGAGGGCGTTCTGCTCGATCTGGTTCAAATGCTCTGCTCCATAGCCGTTCGTACGGCCGGTGACTTGCGGTTTTCAGCCGCTTGAATCCGGTGGTGGTCCGAATGCTTGGCGAACTGCGTGAATAGAGTCCCAGGGTGACGTCCATCGTTGTCATGGTCTTCAGAATTGCTGAATACCCTTAGTCGAAGCTGCTCACTGCCTAAAAAGTCGCAGTCTCCGCATTCTTCACAACAGAAGGCAGGTGCTTGGGGGCTCACTTCCAAACACATGCGTTCAAACTTTCATTAGAATTTTGTGTTTCCTCCCAAGCACCAGTACAATAACTCTGCCTCCGAAAGAAAAAACTGGTGCGTGAAAAAGCCCTATTTCGGGCAGGTGCATTTTTTGTTCAACTGTGAATAACAAACATTTCCATTCCGTATTTGGATAAACCTTTTCAGGGGTGGATTCTGAACACTTATGGATCCAAAAATGTCATTTTAAAAAACCGAATTTTTTACCAAGATATAGGAAACTTCCCCTTAATGATATCCCAGTAGGGGCTAATTCTTTTTCTCTGTGTTGAATTTCTAAACCCATCTCCCTGCACAATGAGCTATAGTCATGAATAAGCTGATTAAATGAAGCGATCTAGGGTATCCAGAAAGGGCACTTGCCAAAAGAATTAGGTTAATATACTGTCCGTTGATACACATTTTCCCCTATTTTGATACAGGCGGTACTTAGTCTTCACAATTTATACAACGAAAAATTCACATCTTTCACTATCTGTTGGCTGTGTTGTGATTTACAGTGTCCGTTGACACCTCAAGCATGTGAATACCAGTGTGCCAATGTATTGTAGTGAGGTACACCGATGGCAGTTTTGATTTGTGGACGTTATATTCAACCAAGGACATGCAACCCCATCTTAACACAATGCAATTCGCAGGATCTGTCAGTTTGGTCGAGAAGGGAAACATTTCCAGTCGTGTTGCTGGAAATGTCAATGCCTTTCCAGTTCTCAGATTGTCAGCACGCTACAGGGAGCGGGTCTGTACGAGTTGGACAAGGTCGCCAACGCATTGAAAATACCCACGAGATTTCAAGCAAATCCCTGCGTTGCAGCGTCGTACATATAACTTCAGAGCATTGCAAGATCTGGGAAAGGCCATTCGAGACGCTGTGACCGATCACACTAACTTACCGAAAGGGCTTTACCACCTGGACATTCTGTTCCAGCATCCTGCTTGACATCCTGCAGGATGAGTGTCTCGCTAAGCCGGGACATTGACATAACGGAATCGCCGGAACAATTCAGAACTAAACCGCAGTAAGATCTCCGTGAACTTGTCCAGATCATGCCACACAGGTGCAGCGCACTGGAACGAGGAAGGAGGGCATAATTTTTACGGGGTCCAGCACTGAAAGTGTAATGAAGAGGATCTTTCCACTTTGAAATGTTATGTAAAAGATTGAGGACGTACTGATGGTTTGTTGTGTACTTCATTGTTGAGAGATGAAGGTATGATTTAGGACTGTACCTAGTCGTCAGTTATTGCTCAATGGAGTAAGGGAGACGGCCAAAGCCATTTTACCCTCCTTTTGAACAGTTTGATTAGTTGATGTGTATATATTTGTTCATGAATTACTTGTTCAATGTTTATCCAGTTTCTTCTTTGTAATAATTAGTAGTGGGATTGTTGCCTTCCTGGAACTTTAGGAAACTTTATGTACAGCAGGTCGATAAGCTTCTTAATTGAAAAGTAGCAGTTAGCCGGCATGATTTTCTCCTACAGGAGTTATGTTGAGGACACCACCATTATATTGAATGTAACTGATATTTCACGAAATGAATCTGTAACTAGTTTAATTTTGGGTGACTAATATAATGTTGGGAATGAATTCGAAAACTGCGGAATGCACTTCCTGGCAATTCATCTGTGTGCCAATAATCGATTCCCAGAAGTATCGAAGAAGAGAAGACTGCATTGGTTTGGAGATGGCAATACAGTTTTATTTGCGAGAGAATAGTGCACACAGTGGAAGATGAGAGATAACAGGAAGACATAGAAGACAGATTGCATAGATGAAGGTTTGAGGGAGGAAGATGGATGAGAAATAGGAGTATAGAAGGAGTAAAATGGAACAGCCATTCCAAGAATACTGAATCTGCATGAATGGGGAAAAAGGCAGAGGCGAAGGAGGAGATTAAGAGGAACAAAGACACCGCACAAACTATTTTAACAAATGTGCAGGAAGGAGAGGAAATTATATCGTGACCAAGCTTATAGCTGACGTATTAAGTACTGGAGGCTATGCTGACCCTTGCCGTGCTGAGCTGCTACCTCACAAGTGTATCACAACGTCTGAAGCAACTAATGAAGTTACCAAATAATCTTGATTAGCCACTATTCTGGAGTACTGTTGCGCAATCTGTGAACTTCGTCGATTTTCTCAGTTAATCATATCTGCTAAAGATTAAACAAAACCGGAACGTTTATTATCGCGATATAGTAAAATGTGTCACTGAAATGACAATTTGGGGCGAGCACCTATGAAACAAAGACGTTCTCCAGTGCGACTGTAGCTTCTCACAAAGTTGCTATGACCAACATCATCCTCCTCAAGGCGAACCAGCTACACAGGGAGAAACTATGATCATAAAATGAGGGGTACAGGGCTCACACAGAAACATGAAAGTAACTTTCTTCCGCGCAGTGTTCGAGAAAATAATGATGAACACTAATTGCGAGAGGGATTCGATGAAAACAAAGCCAGGCAAGTAAATGAGATTTTTGGACTATCCCTGTAGACGTAGATGTACTTTTATGCGAGCAAGACAGTACTGAATTATCTAAAGGAAATATTGAGGTTGCTGTCATCCCTGACGCTTCTCGCGACATAGCGCCAGATGGCAGTATTGTTTTTGACCACATAGCTGGCAGTAAATACGCACAAGCCGTGCCGTTTCATGATCTGTACTCAGTTTTTGTCGTTAATCATGGTTCATTTGATATGGGAGAAGAACTTACCTGTCACCACTAATCAGAAAGGAAAATACTTAATGGGTGTGTGTAGTAGCGTTAAGTTACTGGGTTGAGCCCTGTTCCGATAGGTAACAGCATGGCTCACTGATGGGTGTAATGTTGAGACGGGTCTGCAACAGAGCTTCTTCTCATCTTGAAGGTAAGTCCTCCATCTGTTAATGGCTTCCTTGGTCTGCAGTTTGTTGGTTGTCAAGTACGATGTGAATGCAAACACGTTGCCTTCGAAATTTTGTTACTCGTTTGTGATTTATCACCTTCTTGCTCCTGTACCATGGTATCCAATATTTGTGGCTATCGATCTGATCTGTAGTCCTTGAAAAAAAATCGGTTCTCCTACATGATTTCACTTGCTAAGTTCTTTTGTACCTCTATTTTGTGAAGAACTAATTAATTTCATTGCACTTTCCTTATAAAAATTTCCTGCCATTATCATTCGTTTGATTAGGTATAATTTTAGTGCTAGTTATAATTTTTCTTTTAATTATTTTATTCTTCAGAATCCAGTATAGTCGTTACTTCACCCTTACTTCACTACTCTCATAGGTCTGATTCCAATGATCAAGTTTCTGTAAATGTACTACTTTACTCATTAGCAACACAATCCTTGATATACTGTTTTCTCCATCATCCTTTTACATTATTGCTCTACTTCACAATCATTTTTGTGGTTGTTTCCTGTTACATTATTATTATTTTCTTCCATTATGTATTTACCCGTACCTTAACATCTCACTGTCTCTCCATGTATTGTCGATCTCTGTAAGATTCACGCACTCAGTAGTGCCACAGTTTCTCTGGGCCCACGTGCCCGTCCTTTAACCTCACCCCGTCTCCCCTCCCTGCTGCCTTCAGGTTCATTTGAGCAGTTACCAGCAGGCTCATGCGCATGTGCAGAACTGAAGTCGTGTATGAGGCAAGACACGGAGTTTGCAGTCTCCCCTCCACAATGGCCACAGGCCGGTCACGTGATTCTACCTCCACACGGTCAGGAGGTGGGGTGTGACTGCCAGCGCTTCTGGTTTTATAATGCTTGAAGTATGCGGAATAAAATCTCACAAGAACACCAGCAGAAAGCAAATTTGATAAAGCAACAAAACGAACAATGAACTTTTTGCATCTGCTAAATGTCTATGTACAAAAACTAGCCAACTCGTTACAGAACGTTGAAGTGGAAATTTCACGAACTTAAGCCTTTTTGATTGCCGTACACGAAACTAAAGCCGACTCCTTCGACAATTTTGTCAGACATTTTATTTTGAGTAATTAAAACATCACAGTAGCAACTCATGTTCGCTACACATGGAAGTTAAAAGGAAAAATATTTATTTTTAGAAACAAAACGGAAAAAGAGTGCAAAAATTTTGTTAAGTCACTTAGTCTTCTAGGCTCTTTTTGGGCTGTACGTTTTTAAACAACTTGTTTTGTGGCGGGAAGAGCAACATAGTACACTTAAGTAAAACGAGGAGCGCTGGCAGTCACGCCCCGCCTCCTGTCCGTGTGGAGGTGGAATCACGTGACCGGCCTTTGGCCGTTGTGGAGGGGAGACTGCAAATTCCGTGTGAAACTTTAGTCTTGCCGCGTATGAGCAGTGTTTTCTCCCGCTTTCTGGCTACTTGAAGTGGGGCTGCCTGCTGTCTGAGCAGTAGCAGCAAGCTGCCAGACACTACCCTGAAATGTTTCTGGCGCAGCCAAGCAGCCAGATTCGCGCATCCGCAGAGCTGTGTGAACACTCTTCATTCTTTTCGAAGATGTGACAGTAGGTCTGCTGTCTTGCAGTTTACACTCCATCGCTGTGCATTGTAAGGTAAGCATTTTATTTATTCTCGGTTAAGTTACCTTTACTAGGCTGAGTGCGAAGGAATTGCATGTGGTTGAAACGTGAAATTTATTGATACTGTTTATTCCAGATGTCCAGCGAATGTGAGTCAGATTTTCTGTGGAGCGATAAGGGGCTGGAAATGTTCCAACCACAATAGAGACGGAGGATCGAAAACAACATAGAGAATGTGATGCCACAGTATGGTGACAATTTGTAGAATATTTTCGGGTGTGGCGTCATGTGGCAGATAATTATAACACCTTGAATTTCTGAATGTTTCACTATCAGGCAGGGGTAAATGGGAAACTGCTCCCACTGTACCACATCTTGATATTTTTGGGGTTTGCTGGCCACGAAGCTGCAGGTTACAGGGATGTCGCAGATAGGTTCAGTATCTGTATTATTTCTCTGCTGTGTGATATTCAGATAGTTACTAACTTAATCAGTGATTTAGGAAGAGAAGTTATAAAGTGGACGTCCGCTGAAGAAAGAGTAGAGATTGAGGCTCATTTCCGGGGAAATGGATTGCCTGGTGCGATTGGGGCAATCGACGGCTCACACATTAGAACTGATAGTCCTCAGGAACATCCCCAGTCGTATATGAATAGGAAGAATTATTTTCCCATTCAACTGCAAGTAGTTTAAGATCATACCGGCGGATTAGGGACTTATTCTTCGCCTATCCAGGCTCTGTGCATGACAGGAGAGTGTTCAGGACATCCACACACTACCAAATGCTAGAAGAAAAGTGTGAAGGTTTTCATCATTTGGGTGACAGTGCCTATCCGTTCAGAAATACAGGGCATTTGTCCAGAGTGCAAAGTGACTTCGTATGGCAGTCTCAAAAAAAAAAAAAAGTGTGTTGTAGAACACTGCTTTGGCCTGTTGAAGCAGCGTTATAGGCAATTATAACACTTGAAATTGAGGAGCGTGAAAGAGATGGCGCACTTCATCTGTGCGTCCTGTGTGCTTCACAATCTCGCCGTGGAAGATAACTTGGAGTTAGGAGACAACGAAGGTACATATAGCAATAACTATCATTTCATTATTTTACTACAATCACAATAATTTTATGAACGCAACTGACATAAGCTTGATATTCATATAGCTGAATTCTTGCGAGTGTATTTAAGTATCTGATCGACACAGATGAAGATGATGCACCAGCCCGAAGAACCAGTAGTTGGCTTTTACAACAGGGATGAAAAGTGGCATTACCATGAGGAACGTTAATTGCAGTGCAGTTGCAAATGTAAAAGCAGCACCAGATGCCCCATAACCAACGTATGGCAACAGATGTAACGCCCTATCGGATAAAACTATACCCTCTGATTAACAGATTTAGTTACTACAAATTTGAAGGTTTAATGTTCAGTGTCTAAGAATTTCATCGATACATTCTTTATTGATCCACGAATCATTTTGTTTACGTGGAGTACTATGTGATATGGAACAAGTCGTCAAACTTGTGAAACATTAAATACCTAACACTTAATTAAATACACCTTACTACAGTTTAATTAATATTCCTTACGGTAAGTATAATTCTAGTGCCAACGTAACTGACAATATGGTCGTAAAAGCTGCCGACGATGCTGGCACATATTGCCTTTCTTTCTACCCATAGGCATCATGCCTTTTGCCCGCCATTAATTCAAGCTGTCCAATACTATTTGATGAGATCTCTATGCCAATTTAAGCCAAGTTCAATATTCATGCAATATGATTTAAAGTTTTCTTTAATAGGTGGATAACTTTGACCTTGTTGCTCTAAAGAAATTTTTTTAATGGAAACTATAGCGTTGCCTGCGTAGTCACGCTGTATACAATGTAATCTTTGAGATATTATTCGTATCAAAGGTCAGTTTGTAGACTATATTTTGTGAATTCTTGACCTATGTCAGTCGATACTACGGAAGGCTGCTGACGGGGGCGTTCTACGCCCAGTCACACCCTATTTTAAATATTAGATCCTTATTTCTTGGTAGTCTGTGAGAATTCCACCACGCTCACAATTATCCTCATTCTAAATAGTTAACAGCCTTGTAGGCAATATCCTAAAGAGGTAATATCTGGTACACTAGAGTGTGTATTTCGACAATTGGAGTGGCATAACCTATTTAAATGCATAGGGGTCTTGAATCCACTAATTAACATTTTCTCTGAAGTGTTTTGTTCTACATCACCCTTGTGACTACACATAGTGGACGGTCCTACATATTATATTTATATGTTAGTGTATGTTTCGTTACTTTATTGCACGTTTCCTAAACACAACGTTGACCATCTGTGCATGAAGTCATAAATGATGCCCTAAGCTTTACACAATCAGTCAGTTATAAATGCTTACTAATGTAGCGCCATAACATAACGTTAGTCAAGTTTCTCGTTAACTAATTTCCGTATTACTCTATGTATAATGGAGGCTATATTTTATTTTTGACACATGGATCTATGCCAACAACTGTAAAAATGGCGATGGTACATCAGTCCTTACTAATGTAAAATTGTTACATTCTGAAGTAGACAAATTTATATTTGTCGAAACCTTGGTAGAGTTTCTTTATCCATTGCAACTCGTCTGCTGTTCATAATTTTATTATTGATGGAAATTATTTTATTTCCACGTTCTCCTAACCCTGACAAGTTCTCGCGTTACAGACACAACCTCGTTCATCCCCACAGTAGACCGTGCGGAACCATCCAACATAGCGGTGATCGTGTGTGGTTTTTAATCTGCCAAGCTGAACTTCACGTGTAAGTAAATTTCTTTTCAGTTAATTAGGTCTGTCTACAGTTAACGCTCATCGGGATTGTATCTACTTAATGCCTTGTTCTCTCACATATTTACGGTTGAACATTACAGGTAATTTCCCAGTATGTAACACAGACAGCCCATGGCAGGCACCTTTAACTTTCCGTGCGCTCATGCGCGTTATCCGCCGTCTTCCTCGGTACATATCCGCGTGCCGCGGTCAGTTCCAACGTAGCGTCCACGGCTAATCGACCGTTTTCCACGGAGTGGGGCCGAGATCGTTCCTCAGCCTAGGAATGTAGCTTGACATGGTGCCACAGTACGTTATGTTTGACTTTACCTTATTCTGGCATGTATTAGTTTATTGCATGCTTCTGAAGGAGGCTAGATAACTGTAGCTAAAACCAGGGTAAAGACCAGTAACATTTCGCAACTGAGGCGGATTTTTGACATTTATTCTTCAGTGCCGTTGTAGCTTCTCACGAAATTTCACTCACCAACATTCTCCTCCGAAGGCGAAAACAAAAAAAACATCGAAGTTGCACACCTACATAGGGAGAAACTAGGATAATAAAATTAGGGGTTAAGGGCTCACACAGAAAGATGAAGTACTAGTTTTTACCGCGCATCGTTTGAGAATGGAATGGTTAACACTAATTACGAGAGTGGTTCGATGAACACACTGCTGGCCATCGATTTGATTTTTAGACTATCAGTGTAGATGAAGTACTTTTTTCGCAGCAAGAAACCTAATTAAAACAGCTCAACTGAGTTTTCAGCGATAAGCAACATTCGTCTTCGTGTAGCAACACACGGAGTATTGAATTACCACAAGAAACGCTGAGGCCGCGGGCGTCTGACACTCATTGCCACACAGCGCCGGATGGCAGGTTTCCTTTTAAGCACACAGTGGGCAGTAGATTCACAGAAGGGATCTCATTTTTTCTGCTGGACTGAGCTAAGCGTTAATCTAGTTTCATTTGAAATGGCAGAAAGGAAATTACCCCTCGTTGGGGGAATAACGAGAGAGGCAAGTACTGAATGGGTGTGTGCTGCGGCGCCCTCGTTGAATCCCGTTCTGTTGGATGATACCGTGGTTCATTGGTGCATCCAATCATCTGATACGTCTGTAATACGGCTTCTTTCTATCTACCGTTTGCTTGTTACTTCCCTTATCTGTAGTTGTCAATTATCTTGCCAATATGTACACGATGCCTTCGAAATTTTGTGCCTCATTTGTGAACCATCGCTTCGTTTCTCCTGTTCCTTGGTTCCCTGTATTTTCTGTGGCTACTGATATCTGTAGTCCTCGAAACAAATTATGGAGCTACACTGTTTCACTTGCTGAGTTCTTCAAGAATTCAACCCTCAAACCAATTACAAATCGATCCCAATGTAATGACACTAAAGATAGAATCGTTTAGTTTGATACGCCTCCTTTCCAGTTTCGTCAAGATCCTCGTACAATATCTGTGAGCCATATAGTAGCAAACCAGTAAATTTAATGCCAAGTTTTCAGCTTAAGTGTACAACAAGGTATCAGTGCAAATTTGTTTGAGCGTCGTACCCACACTTGTCTGCAGCAGGTTGTGTGTAACCCTTTTACATTTGATCCAGTTGTCGAGCGGTGTCTTAATCGCTCTGCTTTACTGCTTCAGCGCTGCTAGCCACCAGTGGAGTTAAATTTTCAGTTTGACGTGCATCACGGTTTAGTGTTGAGTTGTCTCCTGTTGGTGATACCACGTAGACGTCGGTATTAGCTGGGATATTTACTACGATCCCATCACATTGCACACCGGTCTGCAGGCAGTTGCCGTCCGAATTACTCTCCCCACTTTTCCATTTTCGATTTGTACCTGAGGGATGCTTGGTATACCCATTACGTTAATAAATGTGGTCAAGGTGTGCACAGCAGAGATGAAAGCCAATGTCAAATACCAAGCGGAGCTGTTCAAGGAGTTCCAGATCAGAACGGGTGAGAGACAAGGTGATATTTCACTACTGTTATTCAACCTGGTCCCAGAGAAAGTAATACGAGAAAGGAAAAGGGGGAACAAAGGGGTGACGCTAAATGGTAGGACAGATTTATTGGGTTATGCAGACGACATTGATATTGTATCAGAATCAGAGGAAGAGACAGCAGAAACTGTAGATGACCTAGCACAAGGTACAAGAAAGTTCGGGGTACGGATTAATACGGGAAGGACTGAGGTCATTGAGGTATAAATAGAAGCCCCTAATGACACCCCATTACAGGCTGGGATATTCATATTTGCTTAAGTGGAAAATCTTGAATACCTCGGCACACGGTTCAACAGGCGAAATAATTTGAAATGGGGAAAAAACCAACTTATTGTGAATGGGTCTAAAACTGATTTCAGTATAAAGCAGATATCGTCCAAGAATGTCACTTAAGACCGAACCGAAGACCTACTATGCCATTAAAGTGCTGATATTATTGTATGGGACCTAAGCCTGAAGCCCAACAATGAAACTTGGGTCTTTGAAAGAAGAATTACGACGACGGGCTTCATGCCAGTCCATGAAGGGAGTGTAATATCCCTTCCCCCTGCTAGCTACTGGATGTTAACGGATCGGTTCAACAATCTTGCTATTGTTATTTGCTTAATGTTAGTATATATCGCGAGGTGGTGCGTTTCGTCTGCGTGAGCGACATTGTTATTCCTTTACTCCGCACTGCTCCATGGCGAGTGAAAGGAAGCAACTCACACCAACCCACACACCCGAGGGAGGAGTCGAACCTCCGACGTGGGGGATCGTTAGGGCCGTGACAAGGCGGCCTCAGCTACCCAGTCTTTATGTGGAGTCCAGTAACGGCCGGAATACAGTCCGTTGTATTTCATAAGTAATCCGTCATTTAATTTTCATCGAAAGATTTTGTGATGGACTATTATGTACTGCAAACTAGTATAATACTTCGAACATTTCGTGGTCGATGTTTTCTGAAGTACCTGCTTCAATAAATGGTCAAAAGCACAGAGAAAGTTTTCCCTGCTAGAAGATTCACTTCACTCGCAGACGATCATCGAATAACGAGATGGGAAAGGTTGTGTTCCAATTCGATAAGATCCTATAGAAGTTCTGTCTCACATTACACCACAAGAGTGACTTTTCAACGTATACGAAATGTCGTATGCTCTGGGAATAGTCGACACCGATCGTAAGGATGTCCCTCACAGACACACGAACAGGGCCACTGCACGCACCAGTTCAGTAATATCAAGATTAATATTACCAGCTTGAAAACAATTTCCTTATTGCTGTAGCAGAAGTAGTTGTTTGCTTCGCGAATTACACATTTGTAATGGCTGACGACCATGGCTGTCCCTGCAGCTCCTTATCCATTACCCAGTCTAGTTGCTGCTTGAACTGCTGGTTCTCTCTTGGAACTTTTGTTCCATTCGCCCTTCACAGCCGGACGCTAATTGCGTGTTCGTCTTCGATGGAAAAATTATGACGATTTTTGAGCCTGTCCACGAAAGGAGATCGTGGAAACAGACAAATCCAGAATTTTATGAGCTGATGCAAGCGAAGATTGTTCAAAAATTGAAAGCGCGAAGAGTAAGATTGGCAGGCCACGTTGCTAGGAGACAAGGCACCTCTAGAGCAAAAGGGGTGCATATGGGAAGACCTGATGGTAACTCGTCCAATCGGAAGACCCAGAAAGCGATGGATGAGCTACATGAGGGCCTTTGCCGGCTATGAGTCACAACAAATGGATCCAAACAGCACAAGGTCGTCATCTATGGAGGAACACTGAGGTCGATACATCACCTACAGGGTTCTCGATCGCTGAATTGATGATGCGAGGTAAGCAACAATGGTGCCTCAACAGATTGCACAATACTGTATAGTTTATTAAGAAACTAATTTTCCAAAAGAACATGCAAGCTGCAGGACATTTTATCTGGAAAAATTGTGAGGCTTGTCACAAATTGCAGTAAAAGTGATGACAAATGAACGGGGAGGAAATTGTCTAAATATCTGCTAGACACGTTTCGTAACAAAGTTCGTGGCTTCAAGCTATTTCTATGTTTGCAGATCTGAGAAAGTAGTGGATGGAGTATGCAGGAGAGTGGAGAAAATCGTTTACCGACAAGTTTAAATTCAACCAAGTGCGACTCCTCGACAGATGTTAGATAATGTTGTATTTGAGGATGCTCTTCATGGTATCAATTATTTGATGAACGAAGTGAGTGATTTCAGAAAGGCATACATGAACGTGTGATAGGCTCAAAGGTCAAAAAACAGTGACAATAAGACATCCTGAAAAATTTGATTTTTGGTAAAGTAGTTACTTCCATGAACCTAGCCTTCATTAACAACGACCTATGAGAAGCATCAAGCCATTCGCAGCGTGATGCTTCTAATTTCTAACACGAAAATGGGATTAATCATTTACTAAAGTCAAGTTTGAACTTACCGAGCTGTTTCCGCATCCAAGTTACGAGTTTAACGACAGCGACTGTAAGGATCAAGCGACCTACCGAAGTTCTCTGTATTGTGATTGGGTTCTGCGAATCTAATGGCAGATTTCTACCTGTCGGCCGACGTTTTGAAAAGGAAGCATTTAGAAATGCCGAACTGTGTTGCACTCTATATACCAAGGCGGCGGCTTATGACGACCTCACCGACAGTTTGAAGGAGATGTTGGCAGGACGTGGTGCGTATGCTGCCGGCCCGTATTGTTTGGACTGAAGTAATTCACTGGCACCCGAAGAGAACTTTCCAATGGAAGAGTCCACCAGAACCCAGGAAACTGTGACTCATGGCCAATTTACTCCCAAAAGCACTTTCTGCTGAGTGCACTGTACTGTGTCCTAAGTTCTCTGAACGCAGGTGGAAAGGGTATCCACTTGAAATTGTTTGCCATATCTCTACCGAAAGGAACCAAAATTTACCACCAGATGGAGGCACCTGCTCATACAGCATTTTGGTCTAAAGATGACCATAGGCGTGGTCGAAACCGTTTAGAGTAAATAAATTTGTGACCAAGAGATTTTAATAGTAACTTTTAGTAACAACATTGATCACCGTCTGCTCCCACGATGTATACAAAAGTAGCCAAAATTCAGATTGTCGCAACGCACTATTACCAAGGGGTGGAATAACGCAAACACTTATCTTGGGGATTGCATCCACCAACACAGGAAGTAAGAATAGCTGTAGTGGGAGGTAAGCAGCCGCTTCCTTAATTTTAGTACGCCAAAATTGCGTACACTGGTGGAGCAAATAAGCGACGCGGACTCTTCGAGTATTTGCTGAAATAAATAATCATAAAAAGCGTTGTTATTAAGCTGTTTTTAAACGTTTACAGTTGCTATAAATATAATCTAAATGATGATGTATTAGTGGAAATGTTAGTGAAGTATAGAATAAGATTAAACGGGGTAAGAAGCGAATTTTTCTCCTCGCCCCTGTAGCACGAAACCTAGGCCTAATTTCACGCGCGCGAATGGTAAGTAAGCAGTGACTCAAACTTATATGTAATCACCAGTATTTTATTCAGTACTCTTTCAATTCATTTGTATCTGCCTGAATAGTTTCTAGAGTCCTTTGTTTTTAGTCAGTACTTAAATCAGTTTATAGATTTCTGATTTTACCTCGAGTGAGAAGTGTGTGACATGCCGTATGATCGTTAGTTTCGGGGTGTGGTGTGATGGGTGCTGTAGTTTCTTTCATTGGGGCGAATGTAGTGGCGTGGGAAATGGGACATAAGTGAGGCTCACCTGTGGTATTGTAGGATATGCAGTAGAGATAGGAAAATACTGGAACAGGAAGGGAAAACTGCAGCTCTTCAAGCTGACCTAGACAAGTCAAGGGAGGATCTGGACAGGTTAAAGATGGAGAAGGGTGAACAGAGGTGGGAAGTGGCAACAGGTAATAGGAGGAACAGGCAAATGAGAGCATCAGATAGCTTTGTCATAAACCTTTACAATAGATTTGACCTGTTCCCTCAGTCAGAATCGGATGAGCCTCATGTAGCTGCAGCTGTTGGACTTGAAAAAGGCAGGGAAATTTGTAATGACAAAGAAATTTCTGGTGTTAGGTAGTTCCTATGGTAGAGGTGTTGGCGAACTACTGCAGGAAAATCTAGGCCCAGAGTACCAGGTCACAAACTTTTTCAAGCCTAGTGCAGATCTGGGTCAGGTAACAGAGGATGTAGGTTCTTTATGCAAATATTTCACAAAGGAGAACGCCGTGGTTATAGTGGGTGGTGTGGAAAATAGCATTGACAGAGACACTGAATATTCCATAGAGAGTGACCTGGTGAAGATAGCATCAGCAACGAAGCATACGAGTGTGGGATTTGTGTGTGTGTGTTGAGACGCTATTATCGGCCTCATTTGAACTCTTCTGTCGAGAGGGTGAACCGAGTTGGAGTGGCTGATTAGGACGGATATAGGGTCCAAAGTTGGTTTGATTCCTGTGGATGCTATCGATAGGTGGGACTACACTAGGCATGGCCTTCACCTCAATAGGAAAGGCAAGGGAAAACTGTCTTTTGACTGCATAAAACTTCAGGCGGGGACATTTGTCAGAGGGATGCCTTTGTAGGTTACGGAAGGGGAAAGAAGAAGAGTTTTAAGAGAGTGACAGTTTGCGAAAACAGATGAACAGGAGTCTGATTTTAGCATACAGCCTCCATCTAAACAGTTTAACAGAAAGTAATCAGGAACTGCCAGTTCATCTTCGCCAAAGCAGTTATAATCCCATTAGTATGCAGTACCAGTTATCTTTATTACACCAGAACACTCCGGGACTCAGAAATTAAGTTGATGAACTAATTTGTATTGATGAAATGAATTTCTCTAACCAAATTGACATAATCTGCCTCTCTGAAAATCAAGTGACCACTGGTATAGGTATGTTAGACATTTCAGGATTTAAGCTAGCTTCCTACTTCTGCAGAGTAGATATGGATGGAGGAGTTGCCACATTTATTAAAAACTGCCATAAATTCAACAACATTGAAATCAATAAATTCTATTTAGAGCTGCATCTGGAAGCATGTGCAACAGAAGTAGAGTTCCATAACAAATCCTATATAATAAGAACTATTTACCGAGCACCTGCAGGAAATAATGTATTCCTAAGTCACCTAGAAGCTCTTTTGGGTTATTTAACAGGAAGAAACAAATTTTGATTGTGGTGACTTAAATACAGAATTTCTAATGCAATCTTCCTGTAAACATTTACTGCAGTTAATAATGTGTTTCAATCTAACTGACACTATAAACTTTCCACTTAGGATCACTAAATCCGCAACGACAGCCGTTGTTAACATTTTTATAGACAAATCAAAGGAACAAAATCATATCATAAAACCTGTAATAAATGATCAGATCATGACATGCAGCTCCTTGTTTTAGATGTAAATTCAAAGCAGATTATCATGACTGCTAAATCTGAGTACAGGAGAGTAGTCAATCAACCAAAAATTTTGTGTTAGAAAACTGCTGAAAGATATGAACTGGAAAGATGTTTATAGTGCTCATGACATGAAGGAAAAATATAACTTTTATGAACAACGTCAGTGCCATGTTACAAAACGTTTTCCGCCAAAAGTCACTCAAACAGAAGTCTATAATAAAACCATGGATTACACAAGGAATAAAGATTTCCTGTAAGACAAAAAGGAAAAATGTGTGTTGACCAAGAATAGCTCCAATGCTGCTGATTTATCTAAATACAAGGAATACTGTAAAATATTAAAAAAGTAATTCAGGCATCTAAACAAATGCACTATGGGAGGAAGATAGCAATGTCAGGGAACAAAATAAAAACAATATGTGATATAGTGAAAGAGGAGACTGTAGAACCAGAAAGGAACAGGATCATATAGCGTTAAGGGTAGATGACATTAGTAAGCGATGGGTATTGTGTGGGAAATCTATTTAACAAGTACTTTATATCCGTTACTCATAGAATGGGATGGTCAGGATCAGAAAGTAATGACCTTGAGTATCTGAAACCAGTCTTTACAAATAGTTTCAGGTACATGAATATGTCACTTCACCAAAGGAAATAACTTTCATAATAAAATCTTTAAAAACAAAGCATTCTAGTGGTTACAATGAAATATCGACAAAGTTAATTAAGGCATGTTCTTGTGAGTTTAGTGCAATTCTAAGTTACTTGTGTAAGCAGTCAATTATAACTGGGACATTTCCTGACTGGCTTAAATATCCAGATGTTAAGCCTCTATTCAAGGAAGGCGATAAACAGATACCATCAAACTACAGACCGATTTCACTTTTGCCAGCATTCTCAAAAATTTCAGAAAAAGTTATGCACAGGCAGCTTCTCAACCATCTGACCACAACAACACATTATGAAGAACACAGTTTGGGCTTCTGAAGGGCCAATCTTAGGGCCATTGCTTTTTCTTGTGTACATTAATGATCTCATCAGTTACACTGCCAGTAGCAGAGTTCGTTTTGTTTGCAGATGACAAGTATTGCAGTAAATAGTATGCTTAGTGTAGTTCTAGAAAGGTCTGCTAATGATATTTTCATTGATATTAATAAATGGTTTAAAGCCGACTCACTGAACAACTTCAAAAAGACTCACTATATGCAATTCAGAACCTGTAAGACGTTTCCACCCAGCATATGCATAAAGTGTGAAGAACAGATAGAGGTCGACAGTCTTAAATTCCTGGGATTATGACTTGATAGTAAGTTGAGTTGGGAGGAGCACACCACAGAACTGCAGAAATGCCTTAACAAATCTGTATATGTAATTCGAGTGTTAGCAGACCTAGGCGACATAAAAATGAAAACGCTTGCATACTTTCATTCCGTAATGTCATATGGTGTAATATTCATGGACGTCCTGTAGAAACCTCTTCAAAGAACTGGGTATACTAACTAATGCCTCTCAGTATATTTACTCCTTAATGAAATTTGTTCTAAGTAATATATCTCTTTTTTCAACAAACCGCTCTGTTCATACATACAATACCAGGATCAAAAATGATCTGCAAAAAACTTAAAAGCACTTAGTTTAGTTCAAGAAGGGGTCCACTACTCAGGAACGCTCTTCAATAATTTGCCAGCAAACAAAACATTTAGTTACAAATAAATATCAGTTTAAAAGGAGCCTGAAAGACTTACTAGCGGCCAACTCCTCTTACTCCATTGACGAATTTTTTAGTAGTATGAATATATATATCATTTGTTTCTATTAGTATTGGTATTTCAGCTTAAAAAATTGACATGTTCCACATCCACTAGGCAGACTTCACGTGCGTGTTTACTCTTCGTTCTTTTCGAAGATGGTGTGGCAGTAGGTCTGCTCTCTTGCTGCTTATGCTCCATCGTCGGAAATTGTAAGGTAAGCATTTTATCTATTCTCATATGAAGTTACCTTTACTAGGCCGAGTGCGAAGGAATTGCATGTGGTTGAAACTTGAAATTTATTAATACTATTTATTCCAGATGTCCAGTGAATCTGAATCAGATTTTGTGTGGAGCGATGAGGAGCTGGAAATGTTCCAACCGCAGTAGAGACAAAGGATTGAAAATTATGTAGAGAATGTGGTGCCACACTTTAGTGACAGGGAATTTGTAGAACATTTTCGGGTGCAGCGTCACGTGGCAGATGATCTTAGCGAAAGGTTTAGGAATTCAAGATTCTATAATTATCAGGTAGGTGGATATTTTTTTTTTTGTTGTGGTTTTAGGGCGCATAACTTCCATGGTCATTAGCGCCTGACTACGTCAGGAATGCACTGCGCGGCGCAAGTTTAAACCAGCAACTAAAAGGGAAAACATGATAAAAGACAGATTGACGGGCATAGGATTAAAAAACAGCATAATCAAATGTCCTTAGACATATTTGTTAAGTTGATAAAACGAAGAACGCGAGCAGCTGCTCCTGGGTCATCCGCTAAAATGGCATCTACAGTACATGGCAGGCCAAGATCAAGACGCAGTGTATTAAAATCCGGACAGGACGTTAAAATGTGGCGGACCGTCAGCAATTGCCCACATGGGCAAAGCGGCGCCGGCGCAGCCGTCAGCAGATGGCGATGGCTGAACCGGCAGTGTCCAATTCGTAACCGGGCCGAAACTACCTCCTCCCGCCGAGAAGGGCGTGAGGAGGACGTCCAAACTGTGGGAAGAGGTTTCAAGGCCCGAAGCTTGTTGTCAGTAAGTGCAGCCCAATCGGCATGCCACAGCGATAAAATGCGCCGACAAATGACCCTGCTACAATCTGATGAAGGGACACAACAAGAAGCTGTCCGAGGCTGGAGGACCGCAACCTTGGCCGCGGCATCTGCTGCTTCGTTCCCAGGGATACCGACATGGCCAAGAACCCACATAAAGCTAACCGGAGAACCGTCGTCCACCAGCTGCTGAAGAGAGCGTTGGGACCTGTGTACGAAAGGGTGAACCGGATACGGATCACTGAGGCTCTGGAGTGCGCTCAGGGAATTGGAGCAGATGACATAAGCAGAATGTCGGTGGCGGCATATGTAAAGAACAGCCTGGTAGAGGGCAAAGAGCTCAACTGTGAAGACTGAACAATGGCCATGGAGCCGGTATTTGAAACTTTGTGCCCCGACAATAAAAGAACAATTAATGAACTTCAAACTAAGTTCGACAAAACGGGAGTGGTATACCGAACCTGGGGTAACCTCTTTTGGGAGCGAGCTGAGGTCAAGGTGAACGCGAACCTGAGCCTGGAGCCAAGGTGGCGTGTGGCTCTCGCCCACTCTAAAGGTTGCAGGGAGTTAACAATCAAGGTGTTGAAGGAGGCGACGAAAGCGAACTCCAGGGGGAAGCAGGGCAGAGACATACAAGCCGTATTGATGATCGAGAGAGTCGTCAAAAAAGGAACGATAAGACGGATGGTCGGGCATTGACAGTAGTCGACAGGCATACCGACAAAGCAGTATATTGCGCCGGTAGGTGAGTGGCAATTCACGGGCTTTAGCATAAAGACTCTCTACGGGACTGGTATAAAACGCTCCGATCGCAAGACGTAAACCCCGATGTTGTATGGAGTTGAGGCGGCGTAAGATGGACGGCCGTGCAGAGGAGTATACGAAGCTCCCATAATCCAGCTTGGAGCAGACGATCGACCGATATAGGCGAAGTAGGACGGTTCGATCCGCTCCCCACGACATACCACTGAGAACACGGAGGAATTTAGAGAACGGGTACAATGGGCAGCCAAATAAGACACATGTGGAGACCAGCTAAGTTTCCTGTCAAATGTAAGACCTAAAAATTTTGTTGTCTCCACGAATGGGAGAGCAACGAGACCGAGTCTTAAGGACGGTGGGCGGAACTCTGTAGCGCCAGAAGTTAATACAGACCGTCTTCTGGGCAGAAAAACGGAAGCCATTGGCGACACTCCAGGAGTAAAGATGGTCAAGAGAATGCTGAAGACAGCGCTCCAGGAAACATGTACGCTGCGCGCTGCAATAGATGGTAAAATCGTCCACGAAAAGGGAGCTGGGAGGGAATCCATTATTTGGTTGATCGCCATGGCGAAGAGAGCGACGCTCAAAACTGAGCCCTGTGGCACCCCATTCTCCTGGCGAAAGGTGTGACAGGACAGAACCCACATGTACCCTGAACTGTCGATCCATTAAAAAGGAACGAATAAAAAGAGGGAGGCGACCGCAAAGGCCCCACGTATGCATGGTGCGGAGAATGCCCGCCCTCCAACAGGTGTCTTAAGCCTTCTCCAAATCTTAGAACACAGCCGCGGTCGGGCGCTTCCGCAAGAAGTTATTCATAATGAAGGTCGACAAAGTAACCAGATGGTCAACAGCTGAGCGGCGCCTACGAAATCCACATTGTACATTGGTAAGTAGGCGTCGAGACTCGAGCAGCCAAACAAAACGGGAGTTAACCATTCGCTCCATCACTTTACAGACACAGCTGGTAAGCGAGATGGGTCGATAACTGGAAGGCAAGTGCTTGTCCTTCCCCGGCTTAGGAATCGGTACAACAATAGTCGCGCCAGCGTGCCGGAACATGTCCCTCAATCCAGATGCGATTATAAGTACGAAGAAGGAAACCTTTACCCGCAGAAGAAAGGTTCCTCAGCATCTGAATATGAATAGAATCAGGCTGTGGAGCGGAGGACCGTGACCGGGCAAGTGCATTTTCGAGTTCCCGCATGGTGAATGGGGCGTTATAACTTTCACGATTCGAGGAGCGGAAGTTAGGTGGCCTAGCCTCCTCTGCCTGTTTTCGGGGGAGGAAGGCAGGGTGGTAATGAGCGGAGCTGGAAACCTCTGCGAAAGAGCGGCCGAAGGCATTGGAGACATCCTCAGGGGCCACAAGGACGTCATTCGCGACCGCCAAGCCAGAAACTGGTGAGTGAACCTTAGTGCCAGATAGCCGGCGCAGGCTACCCCAGACAACAGAAGGAGTAAAACTGTTGAAGGTGCTTGTGAAAGCAGCCCAGCTGGCTTTCTTGCTTTCTTTAATAATACGACGACACTGCGCACGTAATTGTTTATAATTGATACAATTCGCCACTGTAGGGTGGCGTTTGAAGGTGCGTAAAGCACGTCGCAAGCACGTAAAGCGTCTCTACATGCTGCGGTCCACCAGGGGACCGGTACGCGACGTGGAGAAGAAGTAGTGTGAGGGATGGCATATTCAGCAGCAGTGAGAATGACTTCCGTGAGGTGTGCGACCTGACTCGCAGCTTGTGAAGGTTTCATCCTGAAAGGTCGCCCTGGAAGAGAAGAGTCTCCAGTCTGCTTTGGAGATGTTCCAACTAGTTGAGCACGGAGAGGGGGTATGATGCAGGAGATGGATAACACACGGGAAGTGGTCGCTCGAATATGTATCAGAAAGTGCATACCATTCAAACCGGCGTGCAAGTTGGGGAGTACATATAGAGAGGTCTAAATGGGAATAGGTGTGAGATGTGTCCGAAAGAAAAGTAGGGGCGCCAGTATTGAGGCAGACAAGATTGAGCTGGTTGAAAAGGTCTGCTAACAGGGAGCCCCTCGGGCAGGATGCTGGAGAGCCCCAAAGGGGATGGTGGGCATTGAAGTCTCCAGTTAACAAAAATGGTGGAGGTAGCTGAGCAAGAAATTGAATCATGTCTGCCCTGGTAACGGCAGACGACGATGGAGTGTAAACGGTACAAATGGAAAATGTAAAAGTGGGGAGAGTAATTCGGACGGCAACTGCCTGCAGGCCGGTGTGCAACGTGATGGGATCGTAGTAAATATCATCCCGGACCAGCAACATAGCCCCTGCATGAGCCGGAATACCAGGCAGGGGGAAATGGTAACTGGTCCCACTGCACCACATCTTTATGTTTTTGTGCTTTGCTGGCCACGAAGCTGCAGGTTGCAGGGATTTCGCACATAGGTTCAGTATCTGTATTTCTTCTCTGCTGTGTGTTATACAGATAGTTACCAACTTCATCAGTGATTTATGAAGAGAAGTTATCAAATGGACGTCTGCTGAAGGGAGGGTAGAGATTGAAGCTCATTTCTGTGGAAATGTGCGGTTGGAGCAATCGACAATACAAACATTAAAACTGGTAGTCCTCAGAAAGATCCCCAGTCGTATATGAATAGGAAGAATTATTTTTGTTTTGAACTGCATGTAGTTTCTGATGATAATCGACGGATTAGAGACCTATTCGTTGGCTATCCGGGCTCCGTGCATGATGGGAGAGTGTTCAGGACGTCCACACACAACCAAATGCTGGAAGAAAATTTGGAGATTTTCATCTTTTGGGTAACAGTGCCTATCCCTGCACCATAAATTTGTTAACACCGCTCATAAATACGGAGCTTTTGTCTAGAGTGCAATGTGACTTCAATATGGCACTCAAAAAAACAAGTGTTGTAGAACACTGCTTTGGGCTGTTTAAGCAGCGTTTCAGACAATTATAACACTTTAAATTGAGGAGATGGCGCACTTCACTTCATCCGAGCGTGCTGTGTGCTTCACAATCTCTCCGTGGAAGATAACTTGGAATTAGGAGACAACGAAGGTACATACAGCAATAACCTGTATCATTTCATTATTTTACTACATTCACAATAATTTTGTAAACGCTACTGACATAAGCTTAGTATTCATATAACTGAATTCATGTGAGTGTATTTAAGTATCTGATCCACACAGGTGAAGATGATGAACCAGTAGTTGGCTTTTACATCAGGGATGACAAGGAGCATTACCAAGAGGAACCTTAATTGCAGTGCAGCTGCAAATGTAAAAGCATCAGATGCCCTATCACCAACATATGACAACAAATGTAAGTGAAACCCTATCGGATAAAACTATACCCTCTGATTAACAGCTTTAGTTACTCCTTTTTTAGTATGGCAAATTACCGAAAAATGCCATAAATTGTTTAGCATTGGATCGTATAGTCTTCCGACACGTTTGGTTATTTGTTCAAGATGGAGCTGTTAACACTGGAATTCGCGAAATCTCGATGCCTCAGTGGACCTGAAATTCAGTGTCATTAGTGGTATCGTTTCAGTGATGTGAGTTTGTTTCGTAGCTGTTTGAAAGCTTCCAGCTTTTTCACCGTGTTGAAGTGTACACACAGGGCTCGAGACATACATATGCATATCCCCTGTTAGTAGATCTGTCTGATCGACTCACCCGGCCTTGTACATGTGAGCGTGCCGGACAGCTGATGTTGAGACACCTGGGGGCAGACAACCTTTCCATACTGTGACTTAAATAGCACTGCCTATTAGATGTTAATTTCATGTGAACCATTAAAATGATCGACGACGAGCGCTATCGCCACTCCCAACAATTGTTGTATTGGAATCATCTTCTGTCGTCTTCTCTGTGGCCACACTGTGTAATCTTCTCTGGTGCATGGTTGGAAACAGCTGACAGGCCACATTTCTTAGCATCTCGCCTCGAGCCGCACCTCTACACCATTTTCAAACAACACTACAGAAAAATATAGAACGACTAAGTTTTATTTAACGATCACTATACAGATTGTAAATGTATATGTAACGGTTAGACAAAAGTCTACATTTTACTGTGATGTCACCCATAACATACACTCCTGGAAATGGAAAAAAGAACACATTGACACCGGTGTGTCAGACCCACCATACTGGCTCCGGACACTGCGAGAGGGCTGTACAAGCAATGATCACACGCACGGCACAGCGGACACACCAGGAACCGCGGTGTTGGCCGTCGAATGGCGCTAGCTGCGCAGCATTTGTGCACCGCCGCCGTCAGTGTCAGCCAGTTTGCCGTGGCATACGGAGCTCCATCGCAGTCTTTAACACTGGTAGCATGCCGCGACAGCGTGGACGTGAACCGTATGTGCAGTTGACGGACTTTGAGCGAGGGCGTATAGTGGGCATGCGGGAGGCCGGGTGGACGTACCGCCGAATTGCTCAACACGTGGGGCGTGAGGTCTCCACAGTACATCGATGTTGTCGCCAGTGGTCGGCGGAAGGTGCACGTGCCCGTCGACCTGGGACCGGACCGCAGCGACGCACGGATGCACGCCAAGACCGTAGGATCCTACGCAGTGCCGTAGGGCACCGCACCGCCACTTCCCAGCAAATTGGGGACACTGTTGCTCCTGGGGTATCAGCGAGGACCATTCGCAACCGTCTCCATGAAGCTGGGCTACGGTCCCGCACACCGTTAGGCCGTCTTCCGCTCACGCCCCAACATCGTGCAGCCCGCCTCCAGTGGTGTCGCGACAGGAGTGAATGGAGGGACGAATGGAGACGTGTCGTCTTCAGCGATGAGAGTCGCTTCTGCCTTGGTGCCAATGATGGTCGTATGCATGTTTGGCGCCGTGCAGGTGAGCGCCACAATCAGGACTGCATACGACCGAGGCACACAGGGCCAACACCCGGCATCATGGTGTGGGGAGCGATCTCCTACACTGGCCGTACACCACTGGTGATCGTCGAGGGGACACTGAATAGTGCACGGTACATCCTAACCGTCATCGAACCCATCGTTCTACCATTCCTAGACCGGCAAGGGAACTTGCTGTTCCAACAGGACAATGCACGTCCGCATGTATCCCGTGCCACCCAACGTGCTCTAGAAGGTGTAAGTCAACTACCCTGGCCAGCAAGATCTCCGGATCTGTCCCCCATTGAGCATGTTTGGGACTGGATGAAGCGTCGTCTCACGCGGTCTGCACGTCCAGCACGAACGCTGGTCCAACTGAGGCGCCAGGTGGAAATGGCATGGCAAGCCGTTCCACAGGACTACATCCAGCATCTCTACGATCGTCTCCATGGGAGAATAGCAGCCTGCATTGCTGCGAAAGGTGGATATACACTGTACTAGTGCCGACATTGTGCATGCTCTGTTGCCTGTGTCTATGTGCCTGTGGTTCTGTCAGTGTGATCATGTGATGTATCTGACCCCAGGAATGTGTCAATAAAGTTTCCCCTTCCTGGGACAATGAATTCACGGTGTTCTTATTTCTATTTCCAGGAGTGTATTTTGGCATGTTAAAATTTTGCAGTTTTGTAAGTGCGTAGTTCCTGAGGTATTTTATACCTAAATTTTTTGTGATTTCAATGCAGTGAAAATGGAAGAACATTCCCAATAACAATTACATCAAGACAGAAACAAAATTCAATTCGAACTAAAAGTGGGGCCTTGTGTAAGCTAGGCCATATGTCAATTGAGTGGTATGTATGTCTAAGGTTATATATCGTACTTTGCAGGAATTTTAAGTCTCTGGGAAAGAGCATTGGACATTTTCTCGTCTATCTGATTCTGGCACAATAGAAGTATAGGATTGAAAGCGACCCCTGACTGAAGTGAAATTCATTAATTTTTTGATAGTACTGTATCTACTCTGTTACCGTGTTGCATTCGTGCATCTGAAGAAAAACAAAATTTACAAAGGGAAAGTTGGAAGATATGGAATAATTTGTAACATAAGCACATACTTTTATGTTGTGATGTTAACGCTTCATCACATCTGTAGCGTTGTGTGAACACACTGAATTAGAGCTGGATGATGCCAAATTCCAGCTGTGAAATGATCTTGACAAATTGCAGTGCAGATGCCTGAAATCACATGCTGCACTATGTTCAGTCTAGGGAACTTGATGGAAAAGAATGAGAAAGCTCAGAAAAGTAACAGACCATAAAAATAGGTAGGTAGAGTGTGTGTTATCTGTTTGTGCTGCAAAGTGCCACAAGAAACTTCGAAGTCTGTCCTGGAGGCACATTAACGTAGATCTGGTAAGCTGTCATCTGAATCACCCATGGCATCGGTTGTGCTGCTTATGTAGGATCACATACACAGTGCTCATAAATTACACACGGGCCTCGTGATATGACATCCCTGTCCCAGAGTCTCTGTTTTCCACCACACAGTCACGTTGCCCCAGCTTAAAAGCAGTATCTACGGCTTTTCAGTGTCCCAGTTGCTATCGAGTTTACCTTTCTCATGTGCCTGTTGTCGATATTGTGGTCGTCTACATCTACTATTGGTATCTCGACTCATTTGTGAGTACAGTATGACAAATGATCCGTATTGCCTCAAATAATATTATTCCCTTATCACGGAAGATTGTTATTGTCATGTATTTTGTTGACCACTTCATGAGGTGTTCTGATGTATCTTGTTGATCTGTTTCATGGTATATGAATATTTGTTTTTATTCGTTTTTGTGCTGAATTAAGTTACTTGCCTAAAAATCTTAATAACGAACTTTCCCTTCATAATTTAATTTTTTTGACCCTGAGCAACCCATTAATATTCCAAAGGTTCATTTCTAATATTACCTTTCTCCATATTTTTCTTTGTCATGAATTATATTCTCTCTAGTCTGGTCATTTCAACAGCTAGATAATATGAATTTGTCTTGCATTTCATTTTATTGATCTTTTCCCCCTTTATAAAAAGTTAGTGATTTATGGTTTATGGAACAATTTCTATAAGACGAGAGATGGTTCAAGCGTTAGCTACCGATGTGGAACTGCTATGTTAAAAAGAGAAAAGTCCAGAGCATTTTTCCTCTACGGACAGTGAGTATAGTCTATGCTGATGAATGTCACATCTATAATAAAGCAGAAATTCCATTTTGTGCTGCTATAAAATTAAATTATTAATATGTTTTTGTTCATTACTTTTGTCCATATAAAGTAGCGAAAGTGTAGTAGTGCCCTTTTCAGTTCATATAATATTTTACTTTTTACGTCACTTGTTAAAAATGAAAATGTGCACTCAGGTGTAAATTAGTTTATAATGAATGTGTGACGCTGGCAACTGAGGTGAAATTGGGTGCCACTGACATCAAAAACTGCTGACCCCTGGCCTTTCTTCATGTATCGACACCTTGCCATTGAAGTTCGCCTTTACACTACTACAGTGAACTTCAGTAACGATGAAGAACGAGCGGCTGAATTGGAATCCGTGTCTATCATTCTTGCTACCAGTTTTGACAAATGGAGTCATCTTCAGGCCTCAAGCGTGAACTGCCATTCACAACCGTTCATGTGTTGTGAATGGCAAGTTACTCTTGGGGCCTGAGGATGACTAGATACCAAGCGAACTGGTAGCCAGATTAAACGACATCGATTCCAACACAGCCGCAGGTTTTTCTACTATTTAAGTACTTCATGTCCGTCTGAAGTGATGGGTTACCAGCGACAATACAGACGAAGGTCGTACGTATCTTTGTATCGAAGTTCAAAATTACGGCTGGAGTAATACTTTTATTCTGTTGCATTGCGTGGTTTTAGTCCATGTCACGTATTTATGCTCTGTGAGAAATGTTGCAGATGTCAGAGGGTTTTCTTTATGTTAGTGCCTGCAATTGTTTAATCGTCTGATATAACCACTTGTAAAACACCGAAATTGTAAACAGTTTTTGTGGATATTGTAATAAATAGCACAGTCGATGGCCAAATTCGTACGACACTGATCCTACAACAAATGTTTAATGGGACGTTTACCACCTGTGAAGTGCGAGCACACTAGCAGTGTGAGCAAGTACGAAGTCAGGAATGGATATTAAACGTTTTGTAATTGTGAACACTGGCCTACTGCTTTTAGCCAGTTGCACAGGAGATTATCAGACAACGCTGATGAAATAATTGTTAACAAGCGACAGGAAGAAATAAGGACCTCTGTAACTAAAGCAGGTGAAGAAATTCAAGGAGCCAAAAAGCTAATTAAGGAAGAATTGTATCAATGAGACATGTGAACAAGCTGTGAAGGCCAGGAAGAGAGCAAGGGCGGTACACATCCTGGACAGAATGTGCCGAACAACAGGAAGCAGGCAAAACCTTAAGAATAGAAACGAATAGGATTCGGAGATAATTCCTACACTGTATATGTCCAATGCAATATTATTAACTGTAAAAGTGAAATGTGTGTGGATGAATAATTGACTTTCTGCCTTTTTCCCAGCAGAACAGAGCCAGCAGCAAAGGATGCCGATGTTTTACATTAGAGGCACTTTCTATGGGTATCCAATGGAATCCCTACTTAGTACAGGTGCGGTATGGCTCTATGGCGCTCTCCCCCCCCCCTCTCCCTTTGAGAGTCTTTTCGTTGTGCGCCTACCTGTGACTCGGCATCTCTGCTGTATTATTATTATTATTATTATCGTATCGTCTATTAATATCTTCAATATTTATGTATTAAATGTACTAATGGATATAGCCTGCGTCTGAAGGTTACATTATTGTGTAAAAATTTTAAGTAACTGGTTGAGAATTTCTCAAAATGACTTCTTTTCTTTGTACATTAATATAGGTGGTATGTCATGGTTCTGTTATTGTGTTTAACATTTTTTCACCCTACCTCGAAACTTAAAAAAGCTTAGATGGTTCTCCTGACACTAGTTTCTTGCTAAATTCCTGACAGGAGCGTATCAGTGATCTTCATTGAGCGCTGGGGTTTGGGCTGCCATGTGGGTGAGCCCTGGCCTGACAACCAAGGTGTGCAGGGAGTAATCTGCTTCATCCGCCAGGTGAGTTAGTCTGTCGGGCAGTGGCGCATTCCTTGTATTTATCCTCGAGAGTTATTAAATGCTGAAGATACACCGAGTGCCTTTCCACATGAGAACAATACAAAGTTTCAAGGAGAAACCGCAAACATAACTCTAGATGGAGAAAGAGCAATGAGGAAACAGAAGGATAATAAGATACGGTAACGGCAGAGATATTGAAGGCAGGAGAAGGAACTCTTCGGAAAGAGCTATACCATCTCATAAGAAATCCCAGAAGAATGGAAATCACCCACCATCATCCCACTGCATCAAAAGAACAGTAATAGAGATTGTACGAAATACAGAGCCATTTCTGTCTTAAGTGTACCTTACAAAATTTTATCTTTAATAATACTTCAGAAACTTAAGCCATTTGCAAAATATGTTGTAGGAATTCCCAGGCAGGCTTCCAGGAAGTACGATCTACCATCAATCGAATATTCACCACGAGACAAATCTGGGTTAAGTGCTGGGGATTCAACCATCTGTTTCTGTTAAAGTTCGTGGCCTTCTCAAAGGGTTGTGGCAGTATCCTCAGGTTCAGAATGTACAACATCCTGAGGGAGCTTAGTATACGCATTACGTTAATAAATGTGGTCAAGGGGTGCACAGCAGAGATGAAAGCCAAAGTCAAATACCGAGGGAAGCTGTCCAAGGAGTTCCAGATCAGAACAGGTGAGACAAGGTGGTATTTCACTACTATTATTCGACCTGGTCCCAAAGAATGTAATCCGAGAAATAAAGAGGGGAAAAAAGGGGTGACGCTAAATGGTAGGACAGATTTATTGGGTTATGCAGTTCTAGCAGAATCAGTGGAAGACCGCGGGCCTATTCTAATCCCCGGACCCGCAGGGGGGACGACGATGGAGTGTAAACGGTACAAATGGAAAATGTAAAAGTGGGGAGAGAGATTCGGACGGCAACTACCTGCAGCCCGGTGTGCAACGTGATGGGATCGTAGTAAATATCATCCCGGACCAGCAACATAACCCCTCCATGAGCCGGAATACCAGGCAGGGGGAAATGGTAACTGCTCCCTCTGCACCACATCTTTATGTTTTGTGCTTTGCTTGCCACAAAGCTGCAGGTTGCAGGGATTTCGCACATAGGTTCAGTATCTGTATTTCTTCTCTGCTGTGTGTTATACAGATAGTTACCAACTTCATCAGTGATTTATGAAGAGAAGTTATCAAATGGACGTCTGCTGAAGGAAGGGTAGAGATTGAAGCTCATTTCTATGGAAATGTGCGATTGGAGCAATCGACAGTACAAACATTAAAACTGGTAGTCCTCAGAAAGATCCCCAGTCGTATATGAATAGGAAGAATTATTTTTCTTTTTAACTGCATGTAGTTTCTGATGATAATCGATTGATTAGAGACCTATTCGTTGGCTATCCAGGCTCTGTGCATGACAGGAGAGTGTTCAGGACGTCCACACACTACCAAATGCTCGAAGAAAAGTGTGGAGATTTTCATCATTTGGCTGGCAGTGCCTATCCGTTCAGAAATACAGGGCATTTGTCCAGAGTGCAATGTGACTTCATATGGCACTCTAAAAAAAAACACTTGTGTTGTAGAACACTGCTTTGGCCAGTTGAAGCAGCGTTTTAGAGAATAGTAACACTTGAAATTGGGGAGTGTGAAAGAGATGGCGCACTTTATCCGAGCGTGATTCACAATCTCGCCGTGGAGGGTAACTTGGAGTTAGGAGACAACGAAGGTACATATCGCAGTAACTATCATTATTTTACTACATTCACAATAATTTTGTAAACGCTGCTGACACAAGAATTCAGTTATTTGAATACTAAGCTTTTGAGTGTATTTAAGTATCTGATCCACACAGGTGAAGATGATGAACCAGTAGTTGGCTTTTACAACAGGGATGGCAAGTGGCATTACCAAGAGGAACCTTAATTGCAGTCCAGTTGCTAATGTAAAAGCAGCACCAGATGCCCAATCACCAACATATGGCAACAAATGTAAGTAAAACCCTATCGGATAAAACTATACCCTCTGATTAACAGCTTTAGTTACTCCTTTTTTAGTATGGCAAATTACCGAAAAATGCTATAAATTGTTTAGCATTGGATCGTGTAGTCTTCCGACACGTTTGGTTATTTGTTCAAGATGGAGCTGTTAACATCGGAATTCGCGAAATCTCGAGGCCTCAGTGGACCTGAAATTCAGTGTCATTAGTGGTATCGTTTCAGTGATGTGAGTTTGTTTCGTAGCTGTTTGAAAGCATCCAGCTTTTTCACCGTGTTGAAGTGTACACACAGGGCTCGAGACATACATATGCATATCCCCTGTCAGTAGATCTGTCTCATCAACTCACCCGGCCTTGTACATGTGAGCGTGCCGGACAGCTGATGTTAAGATACCTGGGGGCAGACAACCTTTCCATACTGTGACCTAAATAGCACTGCCTATTAGATGTTAAAAATTTCATGTGAGCCACTAAAATAATCAACGACGTGCGCTATCGCCACTACCAACAACTCTCATATTGTAATCGTCTTCTGTCGTCTTCTCTGTGGCCACACTGTGTAATCTTTCCTGCTGCATTGTTGGAAACACCTAACAGGCCACATTTCTTATCTCGCCTCGAGCCACGCCTCTACACCATTTTCAAACAACACTACAGAAAAATATAGAACGACTAAATTTCATTTAACAATCACTATACAGATTGTAAATATATATGTAACGGTTAGACAAAAGTCTACATTTTACTGTGATGTCACCCATAACATATTTTGGCATGTTAAAATTTTGCAGTTTTGTAAGTGCGTAGTTCCTGAGGTATTTTATACCTAAATTTTCTTTCAATATCTTCTTTTAGTGCATGTAATTTGTCTGTCATATAGTGAACATATATACTTACTTATTTTTTGTGATTTCAATGCAGTGAAAATGGAAGAACATTCTCAATAACAAAAATAAAATCGAGACCGAAACAAAATTCAATTCGAACTAAAAGTGGGGCCTTGTGTAAGCTAGGCCATATGTGAAGTGACAGACATGCTTACCACTAAGGTTATATATCTTACTTTGAAGGAATTTTAAGTATCTGGGAAACAGCATTGGACATTTTCTTGTATATCTGATTCTGGCACAATAGAAATATAGGAGTGAAGGCGACCACTGACTGAAGTGAAATTCATTAATTTTTTGATAGTACTGTATCTACTGTTACCATGTTGCATTCGTGCATCTGAAGAAAAACAAAATTTACAAAGGGAAAATTGGAAGATATGGAATAATTTGTAACATAAGCACATACTTTTATGTTCTATTAACGCTTCATCGCATCTGTAGCGTTGTGTGAACACACTGAATTAGAGCTGGCTGATGCTAAATTCCAGCTGTGAAATGATCTTGACAAATTGCAGTGCAGATGCCTGATATCACATGCTGCACTATGTTCAGTCTAGGGAACTTGATGGAAAAGAATGAGAAAGCTCAGAAAAGTAACAGACCATACAAATAGGTAGGTAGAGTGTGTGTTATCTGTTTGTGCTGCAAAGTGCCACAAGAATCTTGAAAATCTGTCCTGGAGGCAAATTAACGTAGATCTGGTAAGCTGTCATCCGAATCACCCATGGCATCGGTTGTGCTGCTTATGTAGGATCACATACACGGTGCTCATATATCACACACTGACCTCGCGATGTGACATCCCTGTCCCAGATTCTCTGTTTTCCACCACACTGTCATGTTGCCCCAGCTTAAAAGCAGCATCTACAGCTTTTCGGTGTCCCAGTTGCTATCGAGTTTACCTTTCTTATGTGCATGTTGTCGATGTTGTGGTCGTCTAAATCTACTGTTGATATCTCGACTCATTTGTGAGTACAGTATGACACATGACTATAACAATCTTCCGTGATAACGGAATAATATTTGAGGCAATACGGACCATTTATTTGTTTACCACTTCATCAGGTGTTCTGATGTATCTTGTTTATCTGTTTCATGGTATACGAATATTTTTGTTTTTATTCGTTGTGCTGAATTAAGGACCTGGCCTAGAACTTATCTTAATAACGACCTTTCCCCCTCATTTAATTTTGACCCTGAGAAACCTATTAATATTCCGAAAGTTCATTTCTAATATTACCTTTCTCCATATTTTTCTTTATCATGAATTATATTCTCTCTAGTCTGGTCATTTCAACAGCTTGATAATATGAATTTTATTGCTCTTTTCCCCATTTATAAAAAGTTAGTGATTTTTTGTTTATGGAAAATAATTTCTCTAATACAGGAGATGGTTCAAGCATTAGCTACCCATGTGCAACTGCTACCTTCAGAAAGTCCAGTCAGAGCAATTTTCCTCTTTCGACATTCAGTATAGTAATTTATATAATGGAATTTATATCTTATTATAGATATGACATTCATTTTGTGCTGCTATAAAATTAAGGTATTAGTATGGTTTTTTTCATTACTTTTGTCCATATAATGTAGCAAATAGTGTATTAGTGCCCTTTGCAGTACATATGATTATTTTACTTTTTTCATTTGTTAAAAAAATGTTCACAATACATGAAAATGTGCACTCAGGTGTACATTACTTCATAATGAATGTGTGATGAACTGTGGTCCGTTTTTTTTAATACCTTCTGTTTCACTGAAAGTGCTAAATATGAGCTCCCTTTTTTATTTTTCTGTTGGAAAAACTAAAAAATAGAGACCTAGCTGCTTGAACTATGTAAGCAAATCTCATAGGTTAAAAGCGAGACAGTAGTTGTAACACTATGGGTAAGTTATAAGAGAGAGCCCAGGCAGCTTCTTGCTGAATAGGGTCTGAAGCATGTGAAGGTGCGAGGGGGGGGGGGGAGGACCTCTAGTCGCTTGCGGGGAGGGGGTCTCTCCCCACAATCACCTTTAACACCGGAAGAGGTAGAGTATTATAGGCTGGAGTAAAATCCGCTCTCAATCTCAGGACATTCGACACTTTGGTAGTTGCTGTCCCGCCATCCGCAAGCATCTGATGTAGACAAGCTGGGCGTATGCCGCGGATCAGCCAACAGGGCGCACTCGACAAGAACACGTGCCATCTGCAGTAGACTACTGCAGCTGCAGTGTGGAGGATCCTCCTGACGCAGAAGGAACTCATGTGAGTATCGTGTGGTCGACGCCCACTTGCCACCACCTAACGGCATCTTTCTGAGGTACCTGGAAAGATGGATGACACAGCTTCGTGTACATGTCTGCCGCTTTCAACTTCTTTTGGGTCATAGCAGCCTGCCATTCCAATTCCCACAGCCTCCAAATATTGTGTCGATATTATAAGCCTGCGTCTGTGCCTAGTATCCTGATATGAGGTTGATCACTTGTAGTTGCATCCTTAGCTAGACGGTCGGCGAGTTGATTTCCTGGAATGCCTATGTGGCTCTGTGTCCATATGAAGGCAACTCCCTATCCAGAGCAGTAGGTGTCATCCAGTATGTCCTGGGTGATGGCGACCGAAAGGTGAAGGATACCACAATGTTACGCCTTTTAAGCAACTCGTGCATCTCCACAGATGAGAAAGTTCGTCAACGTCTGGGATTTGACCTACCGCAAAGCCTGAGTGATGGCAACAAACTCTGCAGTGAGTACTTCGTGTCCCTGTGCATGGGCAAAATTTGTATCCTAACCTATCTTCGACTTTCGATCTGTCTATGTAAATGCATACCGACGTAGTACAATCGTGGAGAATTGAAATGAACACGTGTCTGAGAAGGATAGCACCAGCGCCCTTCTAGGGGCCACGAAAGAAGTCCGTCTGTATCACAGGACACCGCACAGCCCACGAGGGGTGTCTAAGTAGATCTGTAGGAACACCGACTGACAGAGGCTGCTGGAGCTCTTTCAGTACAATACCGAGTCGGAACCGAACTGGTCTTCCCAGTTTTGCGAGATTCGCTGACAGTCTGGACTGTTGGTTGTGGAACAGATTTGAGTGACACGTATGTGTTGGCATGTGACTTATGGTGGCTGGGTAACTTGCCAGAAGCTGATGCCATGTAACCTACAGCGGTGGGACACTCGCTTTCACCAGGAGGCTGTCGCCAGGGCTCTTTAGGAAGACCACCGTTGCCAGCCGCAAGCTAGTGTGGTGGTCCAGCAAGCTCAGTGAAGACGGTACTGCCGACCCACAGTTAACACATTCATAATCGAAGCAGGTTAAAATTAGCACTTTGCAAAATTTCCGAAGAACTGTTGGGTCCGCAGTCCACGAGGAATGGCTAAGAGAGAAGAGCTTTCAGCTTTTGCATTTAAGTTAACCTTGAGCCACAGTCCTGAGCCGACAAAAATACCCAGAATTAAAAGCAATTTGTGTAAGGTCTTATGGGGCCGAACGGCAGAGGTCATCGCTCCCTAAGCCTACACACTACATAATATAAGTAACTTACGCTATAAAAACGCGCGCGCACACTCACGCCAGAGGGAGGACTGTAACCTCGGTCGGGGGGAGCCGCACGGAATATCACAAGCCGGCTACCCAGTCTTAATGTGGAGTCCAGTAACGGCCAGAATACAGTCTCTTGCATTTCAAAGGTAATCCTCCTATTTGATATTGATCAACAGTTTATGTAATGGACTATTATGTACCACAAACTAGTATAGGATTTCGAACATTCGGTGGTCGATGTTTCCTCTAGTACCTGCTTCAATAAATGGTCAAAATCACAAAGCTTTCACTTCTAAAGAAACTTATTTCACTCTCAGAGAATCATCGAATAACCAAATGCGAATGGTTGTGTTCCAATTCGAGAAAATCCTATAGAAGTTCTATCTCACATTACACCACAAGAGTAACTTTTCAACGTATACGAAATGACGTATGCTCTTATGCTCTGGGAATAGTTGACACCGATCGTAAGGATGTTCCTCACAGACCCACGAACAGGGCCACTGCAGGCAGCAGTTCAGTAACATCGAGATTAATATTACCAGCTTGAAAACCATTTCTTTTTTGCTGTAGCAGAAGTAGTTGTTTGCTTCGCGAATTACACATTTGTAATGGCTGACGACCGCGGCTGTCCCTGCAGCTCCTTATCCATTACCCAGTCGTCCAGTTGCTGCTTCAACTGCTGGGTTCTCTCTTGGAACTTTTGTTCCATTCGCCCTTCAAATCCGGACGCTAATTGCGTGTTCGTCTTCGAAGGAAAATTATGAAGAGAATCTTTGGGCCTGTCCAGGAAAGGAGCTCGTGGAAACGTAGACAGATCCAAGATTTTTATGAGCTGATGCAACTGAACATCGTTCAAAAACTGAAAGCGCGGGAAATAAGATTAGCACGCCATATTGCTAGGAAACAAGGCACCTCTAGGGAAAAAGCCATACATATGGAAAGACCTGTTGGTACTCTACCCAAAGCGATGGATGAGCTACATGAAGACCTGTGCCAGCTCTGAGTCCGTAACAAATGGATCCAAAGTGCACAAGGACGGCATCTATGGAGGAACATTGTGAGATCGGCACATCACCTATAGGGTTCTCGATCACCGATTTGATGATGATGCGAGGTAAGCAACAACGGTGCAGTAACAGGTTGCACCATAATGAATTGTTTATTAAGAAACAATTATTTTCCAAAAAAACCTGGAAGCTGTAGGACATTTTATCTGGAAAAATTGTGAGGCTTGTCACAAATAGCAGTAAAAGTGATGACAAACGAACGGGGCGGAAATTGTCTAAATATCTGCAAGGCACAGATTTCGTAACACAGTTCGTGGCTTCAAGCTATTCCTAAGTCTGCAGATCTGAGAAAGTAGTGGGTGTTTAAATTCCACCAAGTGCGACTTCGCGACAGATGTTTGATACTCTTCATGCTATTAATTATTTCATGAACTAAGTGACTGATTTCAAAAAGTCATACACGAACGTTTGATAGGCTGAAAGGTCAAGAAACAGTGACAATAAGCTATCCCGTCAATATTTTACTTTTATGGTCAAGTAGTTACTTCCTTGAATCTAACGTTCATTAACAACGACGTATTGAAAGCTTAAAGCCGTTCGCGGGGTGATGCTTCTAATTTCCAACAGGAAAATGGAATTAATCATTCGCTGAAGTCAAGTTGGAACTTAACAAGCTGTTTCTGCATGCGATGTACGAGTTTAACGACAGCGACTGTAAGGGTCAAGCGACCTACCGAAGTTCTCTATATTGTAATTTGGTTCTGTGCATCTAATGGCAGGTTCCTACCTGTGTCAGCTGATGTTTTGAAAATGAAGCATTTAGAAATGCCCAACTGTCTTACACGCAATGTACCAAGTTGGCGACTTATGACGACCTCACCGACAGTTGGAAGGAGATGTTGGTAGACGTGGCACGTATGCCGCCGGCCCGTATTGTTTTGACTGCAGTAATACCCTGGCACCCGAAGAGAACTTTCCAATGCCCGAGTCCAGCAGAACACTGAAACTGACAGTACTGCCTGGGAGTAAATTGGCCAAGAGTCAACGAGCTTTCTGCTGAGTGCATTGTACCTTGCTCCAAGTTCTCTGAGGACAGCTGGAAATGGTATCCATTTGAGAAGATCGCCATTTATCTCCAGAAAGCAACCAAAATTTACCACCAGACTGAGGCTCCTGCTCACACAGGATTTTGGTCTGAAGATGACCACAGGCGTGGCCGAAACCGGTTAGCAGAGTAAATAAATTTGTGACCAAGACTGATTTTAATAGTAACTACGAGTAATGACATTGATCACCCTCTGCTCTCACGATGTGTAACCAAAATTCAGATTGTCGCAACGCACTATTACCAAGGGGTGGAATAACGCTATCACTTATCTGGGGGACTGCATCCAGCAACACACCAAGTAAGAAGAGCTAATAAGGGAGGTAAGGAGCCGTTTTGTTAATTTTAGTACGCCAAAATGCCGTACATTGGTGGAGAAAATAAGCGAGATGAGGACGTGGTCCCTGATATATGGATTTCTCGGAACAGTGCAAGCGAATAGCTAACCTACAGAATGATTTTTTACAGTTTTATGTGGGAGAAAGGAGACTCGACAATTCGACCGCTGGCTAGAGCTGTGTGATTTTTAGGGTAACCCAGCGCAAGCAGAGGCAGGAGACACGATACATACTACTATGTGGAGCACAGACCCAAAGACTACGTTTCACGACAGAGACGAAATGACCCTGTTCTGCTTTCCGCTGGATACCTCATAGTGACATTTTTCTCTCACAGACTTATCGCTCCATGTGAGAGCTTGAATTGACAGACGAGTCGCAGTGGTATCCCTCTGTACCACCAGCAGTCTTCTTGTCAACACGAACAGTTATTGTTACATTATCTGGCGACATGAGCTGGTTAACAAGGAAAAAAGTTTTAGTATCTTAAATTCACTTACGCTCACAAATAACTGGACTGACAGGCATAGTTGCATAGCTAACTTCATTTCCCTTTCCGGTATGATTGCTGTTATCCATCCTCCCTTTTTACGTGTAATTGCTGTTATCAACCCATGGCTCTGTGGTGCTGAATTACTAACACTTGAAAGTTCACTATTACTGACGCTACCTCCTTGGTAAGCAGCATTGCCAAATTTGAACTATTTTACTGTCAATATCCAGGATTCAATACATGGACCAGAACTCTTTTTCAACAGCATTCATTAAAATTCGTTGCCTAAAATATTATTGAGCGCCTGAATGCTTGGGGGAGCCAACTGCCTCTCAGTAGCCCGACTGAGGTATTGTGTCAGACCACGAGGGCTCAGCCCGATTGCCACTTCGTAACTTAACGTCCTCGAATGACATATGAAACCAATCATCAGTGCTCTAAATGTGGCTAGCTAAATGCTTCATACACTTCTGGCAGCTTACGAGACATCGCTATCTTCAGCTCATTAGAAGTAACAACTGTTATTGACCACAAATTTCAAGAAATGCAGCAGTTGTTTTGTCCTTGAGTGCAGGAAGAATAGCTATGAAAGCTTAAAAATACTGTATTCCTAATATGACAGTAAAGATAATTAACTACACAGGAGAAACTGTTATACTCTTCACTCACTATGTTAGACTGAGATGTCTCATTGAAGTTCAGAAGGAAAAAATCATCAGAATGTTCATTTTTGTTCACGGAATAATGTCATGAATCATAGCGGAAAATGTCCATCGACGCTCAGTGCATCGACGCACAGCACATCAACCTATTTTGATACAGGCGGTACTTATTGTCTTCGCTTTCAATGTAACCAACAATTCAAATCATTCAGTATCTGTTGGCTGTGTTATGAATTACATTGTCCGTTGACACATCAGAAAGAAGTGAATACCAGCGTGAAAGTGTATGCTAGAGAGGTACACCGATGGCAGTTTTGATTTACGGATGTTATATTCAACCAAGCCCATGCAACTGAACATCTTTACGCAATGCAACTCGCAGAAGCTGTCAGTTTGGTCCAGAAGGAATACATTTCCGGTCGTGTTACTCGAAATGTCAATGCCTTTCCAGTTATTCTAAGGTTGTCAGCGCGCTACAGGGAACAGGTCTGTACAAGGTGAGTTGGACAAGGTCGCCAACAAATTGAAAATCCCACGAGATTTCAAGCAATCCCTGCGTTGCAGCGTATTACAGATACCGACAGAGTACTGGTAGACTATCTGCGAAGGGCCACTGGAGATGCAGTGTCGAATCATACTAAGTTACGAAGAGAGCTTTACCACCTGGACATTCTGTTCCAGCATCCTGCTTGACATCCTGCAGCATGTATGTCTCGCGAAACCTGGACATTGACGTAACTGAATCGCCGGCAAAATTCTTAACTAAACCCCAGTAACACTTCCGTAAACTTTTCCAGATCATGCCACACGGGTGCAGTGCTCTGAAACGCGGAAGGAGGGCATAATTTTTACGGGTCAATCACTGAAAGTTTAATGACGAGGATATTTCCACTTTGAAATGTTATGTAAAAGATCGAGGACGTTATGATGCTTTGTTGTGTACTTCATTGTTGAGAGCTGAAGGTATGATTTAGGACTGTACCCAGTCGTCAGTTATTGCTCAATGGAGTAAGGGAGACGGCCTAAGCCATTTTACCCTCCTTTTGAACAGTATAATTAGTTGATGCGACTATATTTTTCCATAAATTACTTGTTCAATGTTAATCCAGTTTCTTCTTTGTAATAATTAGCAGTTTGAGTGTTACCTTCCTGGAACTTTAGGAAACTTTATGTACCACAGATTGCAAAGCTTCATAGTTGAAAATTAGCAGTTAGCCGGCATGATTTTCTCCTACAGGAGTTATGTCGGCGACACCACCATTGTATTGAATGGAACAGATATTTAACGAAATGAATATGTGACTAATTTTGAGTGACTAATGTGATGTTGGGAATGAATTTGAAAACTCGGGAATGTACTTCCTGGCTTTAGAAATGTGTTACAGTTGAGCGAGTTTTTCGAAAGCCACAACAAACGTTCTCAGATAGAAGCCAGTTCCTGGCAATTTAGCTGTGTGCCAATCATCGATTCCCAAAAGTATCTAAGGAGATTGAAGAAAAGACTGCAATGGTCTGGAGATGGTAATACAGTTTTATTTGCGAGAGAATAGTGCACACAGTGGAACATGAGAGATAAGAGAAAGACAGATTGCGTAGATGATGGTTTGAGGGAGGAGGATGGATGAGAAATAGTAGTATAGAGCGAAGTAAAATCGAACAGCCATTCCAAGAACATTGAATCTGCATGAATGGGAAAAGGCAGAGGCAAAGGAGATTAACATGAAGCGTAAGAGGAACAAAGACACCGCACAAACTATTTTAACAAATGTGCAGGAAGGAGAGGAAGTTAGATTGTGACCAAGCTTATAGCTGACGTCTTAAATATTGGAGGCTATGCTGACCCTTGACATGCTGAACTTCTCTCTCACAGGTGTATCACAACGTGTGCAGCAACTAATGGGAGTTACCACAGATTTTAATATCGTAAGGGTTCGTTTACGACTTACACCTTCCAAATAACTGAATCTTAATTGCCACTATTCTGCAGTACTGTTGCGCGGTCTGTGAACGTCGTCCATGTTCTCAGTTAATCCTTTCTGCTAAAGGTCAAACAAGAGCAGAACGTTTATTACCGCGATATAGTAGCGTGTGTTTGTCACTGAAATGACAGCAATTTCGTGAGAAGCTACAGTCGCACCGGAGAACACCTTTGTTTCATAGGTGTCCGCCCCAAATTCTGTCACCAACATTTTCCTCCGAAGGGGGAACAGCTACACAGGGAGAAACTGTGATCTTAAAATGAGGGGTACAGTGCTCACACAGAAACATGGAAGTAACTTTTTTCCACACATTGTACTTTCGTTATAACAATTTCCTGCTATTATCATTCGTTTAATTAGGTATAATTTTAGTGCTAGTTATAATTTTTCCATTTATTGTTTTATTCTTCAGAGTCTAGTGTAGTCGTTATTTCACCCTTACTTCACTACTCTCATAGGTCTGCTGCTAATGATTAAGTTACTGTAAATATACTACCATATTAATTAGCAACACAATCCTAGAAATAGGTTCTCTCAATCCTCCTTTTGCATTATTGCTCTTCAATCATTTTTGTGGTTGTTTCCTGTTACATTATTATCTGCTTTCACTACGTATTTGCCCATACCTTAACATCTCACTGTCTGTCCATGTATTGTCGATCTCTCAGATTCATGCACTCAGTACTGCCACACTGTCTCTGGGCCCACGTCCCTGTCCTTGAACCTCACCCCTCCCCCCTCCCTGCTGCCTTCAGGTTCGTTTGAGCAGTTACCAGCGGGCTCACGCGCATGCGCAGAGCTGAAGTCGCGTATGAGCAGTGTTTTCTCCCGCCTTCAGGCTACTTTGAGTGGGGCTGCCTGCTGTATGAGCAGTAGCAGCAACCTGCCAGACGCTACCCTGAAAAAATGTTTCTGGCGCAGCCAAGCAGCCAGATTCGCTCATCCACAGCGGTGTGTGAGTTGGAGTGGTGTCTGCTCTCTTGCTGTTTACGATCCATCATCGTGAATTGTGAGTTAAGCATTTTATTTATTCTCATATGAAGTCACCTTTACTAGGCCGAGTGCAAAGGAATTGCATGTGGTTGAAACTTGAAATTTATTAATACTATTTATTCCAGATGTCCAGCGAATCTGAATCAGATTTTGCGTGGAGCGATGAGGAGCTGGAAATGTTCCAACCGCATTAGAGTCAAAGGATCGAAAATTATGTAGAGAATGTGGTGCCACACTTTAGTGACAGGGAATTTGTAGAACATTTTCGGGTGCGGCGTCACGTGGCAGATCTTAGCGAAAGGTTTAGGAATTCAAGATTCCATAATTATCAGGCGGGGGGAAATGGTAACTGCTCCCACTGCACCACATCTTTATGTTTTTGTGCTTTGCTGGCCACAAAGCTGCAGGTTGTAGAGATGTCGCACATAGGTTCAGTATCTGTATTTCTTCTCTGCTATGTGTTATACAGATAGTTACTGACTTCATCAGTATATTACGAAGAGAAGTTATAAAATGGACGTCTGCTGAAGAAAGGATAGAGATTGATGCTCATTTCTGGGGAAATGTGCGATTGGAGCAATCGACGGTACACACATTAGAACTGATAGTCTCAGAAAGATCACAGTCATATGAATAGGAAGAATTATTTTTCTATTCAACTGCAAGTAGTTTCTGATGATAAATGACGAATTCGAGACTTATTCGACGGCTATCCAGGCTCTGTGCATGACGGTAGAGTGTTCAGGACGTCCACACGCTACCAAATGCTGGAAGAATATTTGGAGATTTTCATCTTTTGGTTGACAGTGCCTACCCCCGCACCGTAAATTTATTGACACCGCTCATACATACAGAGAATTTGTCCAGACTGCAATGTGACTTCAATATGACTCAAAAGTGACAAATGTGTTGTAGAACACTGCTTTGGCCTGTTGAAGCAGCGTTTTAGGCAATTATAGCACCTGGAATTGGCGAGTGTTAAAGAGATGGCGCACTTCATCCGAGCATGCTGTGTGCTTCACAATCTCGTCGTGGATGATAACTTGGAGTTAGGAGACAACGAAGGTACATAACTGTCTCATTTCATTATTTTACCACATTCACAAATTTGTAAACGCTACTGACATAAGCTTAATATTCATATAACTGAATTCTTGTGAGTGTATTTAAGTATCTGATCCACACAGGTGAAGATGATGAACCAGTAGTTGGCTTTTACAACAGGGATGACAAGTAGCATTACCAAGAGGAACCTTAATTGCAGTCCAGCGGCAAATGTAAAAGCAGCACCAGATGCCGGATCACCAACATATGGATACAAATTTAAGGAAAACCGTATCGGATAAAACTATGCCCTCTGATTAACAGCTTTAGTTACTCCTTTTTTAATATGGCGAACTACCGAAAAAGGCCATAAATTGTTTAGCATTGGATAGTGTAGTCTTCCGACACGTTTTGTTATTTGTTCAAGATGGAGCTGTTAACATCGGAATTCGCGAAATCTCGAGGCCTCAGTGGACCTGAAATTCAGTGTCGTTAGTAGTATCGTTTCAGTGATGTGAGTTTGTTTCGTAGCTGTTTGAAAGCTTCCAGCTTTTTCACCGTGTTGAAGTGTACACACGGGGCTCGAGACATACATATGCATATCCCTGTGAGTAGATGTCTCATCGACTCACCCGGCCTTGTACATGTGAGCCTGCCCGGCAGCTGACGTTAGAACACCTGGGCACACAGCCTTTGCATACTCTGACCTAAATAGCACTGCCCATTAGAACTGTGTTAAGAATTTTATGTGAACCATTAAGATATCCGACGAAGAGCGCTATCACCACTGTTAACAATTTTCGTATTCTAATCGTCGGCTGTCTTCTCTTCTCTGTGGGCGCTCTGTGATCTCTGCTGCTCGGTTGGAAACACCTGACTGACCACATTTCTCAGCATCTCGCCTCTGGCCACACCTCTGCACCATTTTCGAACACTACATAAAATTGTAAAACGACTGACTTATTTAACCATCACTATACAGATCGTGAATATTATATTTATATGGGTTAGGCAAAAATCTACATCTTACTATGATGTCAACCATAACATAATTTGGCCTGTTAAAGGTTTTCAGTTTTGTAACTACGTAGTTCCTGAGGTATTTTATACCTAAATTTTCTTTCATTATCTTCTTTTAGTGCATGTAATTTGTAATATAGTGAACATATACACTTATTTTTATTTTTGCTTTATTTCAATGCAGTGGAAATGGAAGAACATTTCCAATAACAAAAATAAAATCAAGAGCGAAACAAAATTCAATTCGAACTAAAAGTGGGGCCTTGTGTAAGCTAGGCCATATGTCAAGTGACAGTGGTAAGTATGTTAAGGTTATATATCTTACTTTGAAGGAACTGGAAGTCTCTGGGAAACAGCATTGGACATTTTCTTGTATATCTGTTGTGGCAGTGAAGGCGACCACTGACTGAAGTGAAATTCATGAAGTTTCTTGAAAATACCTACTCTCTTCGCATATGCAGGAACGCAACATGGTAACAAAATTTACTGAGGGAAAATTGGAAGATATGGTTTAACTTAACAATAGAACATACAAGTACGTGCATATGTTAACTCTTCATTACATCTGTAGCGTTGTGTCAACTGACGAATTAGACCTGCCTGATGCTGAATTCCAATTGTGAAATGATCTTGCAAAATTCCAGTACGGGTGCCTGAAATTACAACCTGGAATATTTTCAGTCTAGGGAACTCTACGTTAAAGAATAGAAACGCTCTGAAAAGTAGCTCAGACCATAGAAATAGGTAGGTAGTCTGTGTGTTAGTGCCTTGTATGGTTTGGTAGTTTTTTACCCTAAGTTGTACAATCCTGGATATGTCTGTGCTGCAAAGTGCCACAAGAAGAAAGTCTATCCTGGAGGCAGAGTAACATATATATACGGTAAGCTGTCATCCGAACACCCATGGCATCAGTTGTGCTGCTTATGTAGGATCACAAACGCGGTGCCAATAAATCATACAGTGACCTCGTGATATGATCATGTCCCAGGTTCACTGTTTTCCACCACACAGTCATGTTGCCACAGCCTAAAAGCAGCATCTACGGCTCTTCAGTGTCCCAGTTGCTATCGAGTTTACCTTTCTCATGTGCCTGTTGTTGATATTGTGGTCGTTTAAAACTACTATTGATATCTCGACTCATTTGTGAGTACAGTATGACAAATGATCCATATTGCCTCAACATGAAAGACCGTTCTTGTCATGTAATTTGTTTACCACTTCATCGACTGTTCTCATATATCCTTATTATCTGCTTCATGGTATATGAATATTTTTGTTTGATTAGTTTTTGTGCTGAAATAAGAAACTTGCCCAGAACTAATCTTAATAATGACCTTTGCCCTCATAATTTAGATTTCTTGAACCTGAGTAACCTATTAATATTCTAAAATTTCATTTCTAATATTACCTTTCTCCATATTTTTCTTTATCATGAATTATATTCTCTCTAGTCTTATGAATTTGCTTTATCATTGCTCTTTTTCCCCTTTATTTTCCATAAACATAAAAATCACAATTTTTTTGTAAATTCTCTAAGGCAGATGGTTCAATTATCAGCTACCCATGTGCAACTACTATCTTTAAAAGGAAAAAGTCCAATCAGAGCATTTTTCCTCTACTGACAATGAGTATAGTAATCTGTGTTGATGGAATTTATGCTTTATTATAGAGGTGACATTCATTTTGTGCTGCTATAAAATTAAATTATTTATATGTTTTTTCATTACTTTTCTCCATATAATGTAGCGGAAGAGTATTAGTGCCCTTCGCAGTTCATATTATAGTATTTTACTTTTTATGTCACTTGTTAAAAATGAAAATGTGCACTCAGGTGTAAATTAGTTTATAATGAATGTGTGACGCTGGCAACTGGGGTGAAATTGGGTGCCACTGACGTCAAAAACTGCTGACCCCTGGCCTTTCTTCACGTATCGACACCTTGCCATTGAAGTTCGCCCTAACACTACTACAGTGAACTTCAGTAACGATGAAGAACGAGCGGCTGAATTGGAATCCATGTCTTATTCTTGCTACCAGTTTTGACACCAAATGGAGTCATCTTCGGGCCTCAAGCGTTAACTGCCATTCACAACCATTCATGTGTTGTGAATGGCAAGTTACTCTTCGGGCCTGAGGAAGACTAGATACCAAGCGAACTGTTAGCCAGATTAAACGACATCGATTCCAACACAGCCGCAGGCTTTTCTACTATTCAAGTACTTCATGTCTGTCTGAAGTGATGGGTTACCAGCGACATTACAGACTAAGTTCGTACGTATCTTTGTATCGAAGTTCAAAATTATGGCCGGAGTAATACTTATTCCGTTGCTTAGTGTGGTTTTAGTTCATCAGTCACGTATTTATGATGTATGAGAAATTTTGCACAAGCCATAGAGGCTCTTCTATCTGTTAGTGCCTTCTACTGTTTATCCAGTTCATGTAACCACTCTAAAATAACCTAAGGTCTAAACTGTTCCAGTGGATACTGTAATAAATAGCACTGTCGATGGCCAAATTCGTACGACACTGATCCTACAACAAATGTTGCACGAGAAGTGCGAGCGCACGAGAAGTGCGAGCGCACGAGAAGTGCGAGCGCACGAGAAGTGCGAGCGCACGAGAAGTGCGAGCGCACGAGAAGTGCGAGCGCACGAGAAGTGCGAGCGCACGAGAAGTGCGAGCGCACGAGAAGTGCGAGCAACTAACAAGTCAGGAATGGAGATTAAAACGTTTTGTAATTAACTGTGACATTGTTTTTATCCAGTTGCACAGGAAATCAGACAACGCTGTTAACAAGCAATGGGAGAAATAAGGAACTGTAACTAGAGCAGGTGAAGAAATTCTAGGAGACAAAAAGCTAACTAAGAAAAATTGGATCAATGAGACGTGAACAAGCTGTGAAGGCCAGGAAGAGAGAAAGGGCGGTACACATCCTGGACAGAATATGGGGAACATCAGGAAGCACTCAAAACCTCACAAATAGAAACGAATAGGATTCTGAGAACAGAAAAAAGAAAGTTCTTGAACAATATGACTGATGAAATCGAAAAAGCAAATACAGTTTCAGACTGCAGGAAAATGTTCCAGATGTTGGAACATGCGAGGAATGTTCAGAGAAACTAAACTTCAGTTATTGATGATGAGAATGGAAATATGCTAACATACAAGAAAAAAGTTCCTAATAGGTGTAGAGAATATTTTGGAGAGTTATTAAATGCTGAAGATACATGGAGTGCCTTTCCACATGAGAACAATACAAAGGTTCAAGGAGGAACCGCAAACGTAACTCAAGATGGAGAAAGAGCAATGAGGAAACAGAAGGATGATAAGGTACCAGGAAAAGATACGGTAACGGCAAAGATGTTGAAGGCAGGAGAAGGAACTCTTCAGAAAGAGCTATACAATCTCATAAGAAATCCCAGAGGAGTGGAAATCACCTGCCACCATCCCACTGCATCAAAAGAACAGTAATAGAGATTGTACGAAGTACAGAGCCATTTCTGTCTTAAGTGTACCTTATGAAGTTTTATCTTTAATAATAGTTGAGAAACTTAAGCCATTTGCAAAGTATGTTGTAGGAATTCCCTGGCAGGCTTCCAGGAAGTACGATCGACCATCAATCGAATATTCACCACGAGACAAATCTGGGTTAAGTGTTGGGGATTCAACCATCTGTTTCTGGTAACGCTCGTGGCCTTCTCAAAGGGTTGTGACAGTATCGTCAGGTTCAGTATATACAACATCCTGAGGGAGCTTGGTATACCCATTATGTTAATAAATGTGGTCAAGGTGTGCACAGCAGAGATGAAAGCCAAAGTCAAATACCAAGCGGAGCTGTCCACGGAGTTCCAGATCAGAACGGGTGTGAGACAAGGTGATATTTCACTACCGTTATTCGACCTGGTCCCAAAGAAAGTAATCCGGGAAATGAAAAGAGGGAACAACGGGGTGACGCTAAATGGTAGGACGGACTTATTGGGCTATGCCGACGACAGCGCGGTTCTAGCAGAATCAGTGGAAGAGACAGCAGAAACTGTCGAGGACCTAGCACAAGGTACAAGAAAGTTCGGGGTACGGATTAATACCGGAAAGACTGAGGTCATGGAGGTATAAATAGAAGTCCCTAACGACATCCCATTACAGGCAAGGATATCAATATTTGCTTAAGTGGAAAATCTTGAATACCTAGGCACACTGTTCAACAGGCGAAATAATTTGAAACAGGGAAAAAAACCGACGTATTCTGAATGGGTCTAAAACTGATTTCAGTCTAAAGCAGATAGTATCATCCAAGGATGTCACTTAAGACGGAACTGAAGACCTATGCCATTAAAGTGCCGGTATTATTGTATGGGACCTAAGCCTGAAGCCCAACAAGGAAGAATGAAGGAACCTTGGGCCTTTGAAAGAATAGTTATGACGACGGGCTTTATGCCAGTCCATGAAGGGAGTGTAATATCCCTTCGGCCTGCTAGCTACTGGATGTGAATGGATCGGTTCAACAATCTTGCTATCGTTATTGGTTTAATGTTGGTATATATCGCGAGGTGGTGCGTTTCGTCTGCGTGAGCGACATTGTTATTCTTTTACTCCACATTGCACCATGGCGAGCGAAAGAAAGTAAGAAAATCAGAATGTGAGAGGACTCACACCAACCCACACACCCGAGGGAGGAGTCGAACCTCCTACGTGGGGGAGCGTTAGGACCGTGACAAGGCGGCCTCGGCTACCCAGTCTTTATGTGGAGTCCAGTAAGGCCGCAATACAGTCCGTTGCATTTCATAAGTAACCTGTCGTATTTAATTTTCATCGAAAGATTCTGTGATGGACTATTATGTACTACAAACTAGTATAGGACTTTGAACATTTCGTGGTCTATGTTTTCTGTAGTACCTGCTTCAATAAATGGTCAAAAGCACAGAGAAAGTTTTCCCTGCTAGAAGATTCATTTCACTCGCAGACGATCATCGAATAACGAGATGGGAATGGTTGTGTTCCAATTCGATAAGATCCTATAGAAGTTCTGTCTCACATTACACCACAAGAGTAACTTTTCAACGTATACGAAATGACGTATGCTCTGGGAATAGTCGACACCGATCAAGAGGATGTTCCTCACAGAGACACTAACAGGGCCACTGCACGCACCAGTTCAGTAACATCGAGATTACTATTACCAGCTTGAACACAATTTCTTTCTTGCTGTAGCGGAAGTAGTTGTTTGCTTCGCGAATTACACATTTGTAATGGCTGACGACCGCGGCTGTCCCTGCAGCTCCTTATCCATTACCCAGTCGTCCAGTTGCTGCTTCAACTGCTGGTTTCTCTCTTGGAACTTTTGTTCCACTCGCCCTTCAGATCCGGACGCTAATTGCGTGTTCGTCTTCGAAGCAAAAATTATGAAGACGATTTTTGAGCGTGTCCACGAAAGGAGATCGTGGAAACAGACAAATGCAAGAATTTTATGAGCTGATGCAAGCCCAGATTTTTCAAAAACTGAAGGCGCGAGGAGTAAGATTGGCAGGCCACATTGCTAGGAGCCAAGGCACCTCTAGCGCAAAATCCGTGCATATGGGAAGACCTGATGGTCCTTGTCCAATCGGAAGACTCAGAAAGCGATGGATGAGCTACATGAAGACCTTTGCCAGCTGTGAGTCACAACAAATGGATCCAAACTGCACAAGTTCGTCATCTATGGAGGAACCACTGAGGTCGGCACATCACCTACAGGGTTCTCGAGCGCCGATTTCATGATGCGAGGTAAGCAACAATGGTGCCGCAACAGGTTGCACAATACTGTATAATTTATTAAGATACTAATTTTCCAAAAAACCTGCAAGCTGTAGGACATTTTATCTGGAAAATTGTGAGGCTTGTCACAAATAGCAGTAAAAGTGATGACAAATGAACGGGGCGGAAATTGTCTAAATATCTGCAAGACACGTTTCGTAACGCAGTTCGTGGCTTCAAGCTATTTCTATGTTTGCAGATCTGAGAAAGTAGTGGATGGAGTCTGCAGGAGAGTGGAGAAAATCGTTTACCGACAAGTTTAAATTCAACCAAGTGCGACTCCTCGACAGATGTTAGATAATGTTGTATTTTAGGATGCTCTTCATGCTATTAATTATTTTATGAACGAAGTGAGTGATTTCGAAAAGGCATACACGAACGTTTGATAGGCTCAAAGGTCAAAAGACAGTGACAATAAAATATCCTGTCAAAATTTGAATTTTTGGTAAAGTAGTTACTTCCATGAACCTAGCCTTCATTAACAACGACGTATGAGAAGCATCAAGCCATTCGCAGCGTGATGCTTCTAATTTCTAACACGAAAATGGAATTAATCATTTACTGAAGTCAAGCTTGAACTTACCGAGCTGTTTCCGCATCCAAGTTACGAGTTTAACGACAGCGACTGTAAGGATCAAGCGACCTACCGAAGTTCTCTATATTGTGATTGGGTTCTGCGAATCTAATTTCTACCTGTCGGCCGACGTTTTGAAAAGGAAGCATTTAGAAATGCCGAACTGTGTTGCACTCTATATACCAAGGCGGCGACTTATGACGACCTCACTGCCAGTTTGAAGGAGATGTTGGCAGGACGTGGCGCGTATGCTGCCGGCCCGTATTGTTTGGACTGAAGTAATACCCTGGCACCCGAAGAGAACTTTCCAATGCACGAGTGCAGCAGAACACAGGAAACTGACTCATGACCAGTTTACTCCCATGCAGTACTGTCAAAGGGCTTTCTGCTGAGTGCACTGTGCCTTGCTCGAACTTCTCTGAAGGCTGGTGGAAAGGGTATCTATTTGAAAAGATCGCCATATATCTCCCGAAAGCAACCAAGATTTACCACCAGATCGAGGCTCCTGCTCATACAGTATTTTGGTCTGAAGATGACCATAGGCGTGGTCGAAACCCGTTAGCAGAGTAAATAAATTTGTGACCAAGACTGCTTTTAATATTAACTACTAGTAATAACATTGAACACCTCCCACGATGTATTCAAAAGTAACCAAAATTCTGGTTGTCCCAACGCACTATTACCAAGGGATGGAATAACGCAAACACTTAGCCGGAGGATTTCATCCACCAACACAGGAAGTAAGAATAGCTGAAGTGGGAGGTAAGCAGCCGTTTCCTTAATTTTAGTACGCCAAAATTGCGTACACTGGTGGAGTAAATAAGCGACGCGGACTCTTCGAGGATTTGCTGCAATAAATCATTATAAAAAGCGTTTTTAGTAAGCTGTTATTAAGCTGCTGTTAAACTTTTACAGTCGTTATAAATATAATCTAAGTGTTGTTAAATTAGTAAAGTGTAAAATAAGATTAAACGGGGTAAGAAGTTTATTTTCCTTCTCGCGCCTATAGCACTTATTTTAGGCTTAATTTCACGCGCGCATATCTTATGTAAACAGTGACTAAACTTACACGTGATCACCCGTTTTTTTATTCAGTACTCTTCCAATTTATTTATATCTGCCTGAATAGATTCTAGGGTCCTTTGTTTACCTTTTCGTCAGTAATTAAATCAGTTTATAGTATTTCTGTTTTTACCATGAGTGAGAAGTGTGACATGTCGTAGGATCGTTAGTTCTGGGGTGTGGTGTAATGGGTGCTGTAGTTTCTTTCATTGGGGCGAATGTAGTGGCGTGGGAAATGGGGTCATAAATGAGGCTCACCTGTGGTATTGTAGGATCTGCAGTAGAGATAGGAAAATACTGGAACAGGAAGGGAAAATTGCAGCTCTTAGAGCTGACCTAGACAAGGCAAGGGAGGATCTGGACAGGTTAAAGATGGAGAAGGGTGATCAGAGGTGGGAAGTGGCAACAGGTAATAGGGGGAACAAGCAAAGGAGAGCATCGGACAGCTTTGTCATAAATCCTTGAAATAGATTTGACCTGTTGCCTCAGTCAGAACCGGATGAGCCTCATGTAGCTGAAGCTGTAGGACTTGAAAAAAGGCAAGGAAATTTGTAATGACAAAGAAATTTCTGGTGTTAGGTAGTTCCTATGGTAGAGGTGTTGGCCAACTACTGCAGGAACATCTAGGTCCAGAGTACCAGGTCACAAACTTTATCAAGCCTAGTGCAGATCTGGGTCAGGTAACAGAGGATGTAGGTTCTTTATGTAAGTATTTCACGAAGGAGGATGCTGTGGTTATAGTGGGTGGTCTGGGAAATAGCATTGACAGACAATGAATACTCCATAGAGAGTGACCTGGTGAAGACAGCATCAGCAACGAAGCATACGAGTGTGAAATTTGTGAGTGTTTAGACGCCACGATTGGCCTCATTTGAATTCCGTAGGGAGGGTGAACTGAGTTGGAGTGGCTGCTTAGGACGGATATAGGGTCCAATATTGGTTTGATTCCTGTGTATGCCATCGATAGGTGGGACTACACTAGGCATGGCAAGGGAAAACAGTCTGGGTTGACTGCAGAGAAGGGGGGACACTGTCAGAAGTGGTAAAATACCAGTGGTCACAGGTGTCAGAGGGATGCCTTTTTAGGTTAGGGAAGGGGAAAGAATGAGTTTTAAGAGAGATTGGCAGACAGTTTGAGAAAACAGATGAACAGGAATCAAATTTTAGCATACAGCCTCCATCTAATCAATGTTCAACAGAAAGCAAAGAGAAACTGCCGGTTCATCTTCGCCAAAGCAGTTATAATCCCATTAGTATGCAGTATCAGTTATCTTTATTACACCAGAACACTCCGGGTCTCAGAAATAAAGTTAATGAACTACTCATTTGTATTAATGAAATTACTTTATCTAACCCAATTGACATGATCTGCCTCTGAATATCAAGTGACCACTGGTATAAATATGTTGGACATTTCAGGATTTAAGCTAGCTTCATACTCCTGCGGAGTATGATATGGATGGAGGAGGAGTTGCCACATTTGTTAAAACTGCCATAAATTTAAGAAAACTGAAATCAATAAATTCTATTTAGAGCAGCATCTGGAAGCATGTGCAACAGAAGTAGAGTTCCATAACAGATCCTATATAATAGAAACTATTTACCGACCACCTGCAGGAAATTATCTATTCGGAATTCACCTAGAAGCTCTTTTGGGTTATTTAACAGGAAGAAACAAATTTTGATTGTGGTGACTTTAATACAGATTTTCTAATGCAATCTTCCTGTAAACATTTACTGCAGTTAATGTGTTTCAATCTAACTGACACTATAAACTTTCCACCTAGGATCACTAAATCCGCAACAACAGCCGTTGTTAACATTTTTATAGACAAATCAAAGAAACAAAACCATATCATAAAACCTGGAATAAAAGATCAGATCATGACATGCAGGTCCGTGTTTTAGATGTAAATTGTAAGCAGATTATCATGACTGCTAAACCTGAGTACAGGAGAGTAGGCATTCAACCAAGAATTGTGTGTTAGAAAACTGCTCAAAGATATGAACTGGGAAGATGTTTATAGTGCTCATGACACGAAGGAAAAATATAACTTTTATGAACAATGTCAGTGCCATGTTTGGAAACTGTTTTCCTCTAAAAGTCACTCAAATCAAACAGAAGTCTACAATAAAAGCATGGATTACACAAGGAATAAAGATTTCCTGTAAGACAAAAAAGGAAGATGTGTGTTGACCAAGAATAGCTCCAATGCTGCTGATTTATCTAAATACAAGGAATACTGTAAAATATTTAAAAAAATAATTCAGGCATCTAAACAAATGCACTATGAGAGGAAGATAGCAATGTCAGGGAACAAAATAAAAATGTGATATAGTGAAAGAGGAGACTGTAGAACCAGAAAGGAACAGGATCATATAGCATTAAGGGTAGATGACATTAGAAACCGATGGGTATTGTGTGGGAATCTATTTAACAAGTACGTTATATCCGTTACTCATAGAATGGGATGGTCAGGATCAGAAAGTAATGCCCTTGAGTATCTGAAACCGGTCTTTACAAATAGCTTCAGGTACATGAATATGTCACTTCACCAAAAGAAATAACTTTCATAATAAAATCTTTAAAAACAAAGCATTCTAGTGGTTACAATGAAATATCGACAAAGTTAATTAAGGCATGTTCTTGCGAATTTAGTGCAATTCTAAGTTACTTGTGTAACCAGTCAATTATAATGGACATTTCCTGACTGGCTTAAATATCCAGATGTTAAGCCTCTATTCAAGGAAGGCGATAAACAGATACCATCAAACTACGGATCGATTTCACTTTTGCCAGCATTCTCAAAAATTTTAGAAAAAGTTATGCACAGGCAGCTTCTCAACCATCTGACCACAAACAACACATTATGAAGAACACTGTTTGTGCTTCTGAAGGGCCCATCTTAGGGCCATTGCTTTTTCTTGCGTACATTAATGATCGCTCATCAGTTACACTGCCAGAAGCAGAGTTCGTTTTGTTTGCAGATGACAAGTATTGCAGTAAATAGTATGCCTAGTGTAGTTCTAGAAAGATCTGCTAATGATATTTTCATTGATATTAATAAATGGTTTAAAACCGACTCACTGACAAACTTCAAAAAGACTCACTATATGCAATTCAGAACCTGTAAGAGGCTTCCACCCAGCATATGCATAAAGTGTGAAGAACAGATAGAGGTCGACAGTCTTAAATTCCTGGGATTATAACTTGATAGTAAGTTGAGTTGGGAGGAGCACACCAAAGAACTGCAGAAATGCCTTAACAAATCTGTATACGTAATTCGAGTGTTAGCAGACCTAGGCGACATAAAAATGAAAACGGTTGCATACTTTCATTCCATAATGTCATATGGTGCAATATTCATGGACGTCTTGTAGAAACCTCTTCAAAGAACTGGGTATACTAACTACTGCCTCTCGGTATATTTACTCCTTAATGAAATTTGTCCTAAGTAATATATCTCTTTTTCCAACAAACAGCTCCGTTCATACATACAATACCAGGATCAAAAATGATCTGCAAAAAACTTAAAAGCACTTAGTGTAGTTCAAAAAGGGGTCCACTACTCAGGAACACTCTTCAATAATTTGCCAGCAAACAAAACATTTAGTTACAAATAAATATCAGTTTAAAAGGAGCCTGAAAGACTTACTAGCGGCCAACTCCTACTCCATTGACGAATTTTTTGGTAGTATGAATATATACATGATTTGTTTCTATTAGTATTGGTATTTCAGCTAAAAAAAATTGACATGTTCCACATCCACTAGGATCTCAGCACGGACCAATGGAACGAAAAACTAATCTCGAGGGGAAGACGTGGTCCTTGAAGTCTGGATTTCTGGGAACAGTGCAGGCGAATGGCTGACCTACAGAATGATTTTTACAATTGTTGGAGGGGGAAAGGAGACTAAACAATTCGACCGCGGCGAGAGCTTTGTGTTTTTTATGGGAACTCAGAGCAAGCAGACTCAGGGGACACTATACAGACTACTCTGCCGTGAAATGTAGTCTTTAGGTCTACTACCAGAGACGAGACGACACCGATTTGCTTTCCGGTGGATACCTCAATGATAGATATTCTTCTGAGACTTATCGCTGCATCTGACAGCTTGAATTGGCAGATGAGTCCCGGTGGTATCCGTCTATACCACCTGCAGTCTTCTTGTCAACGCTCAGCAGTTATTGTGACAATATCTGGCGGCATGAGCTGGTTAACAACGAATTTATTTCTCATATCTTATTGAATTGACTTACGGTCACCAATAACTGGACTGACAGGCATCGATAGATATAGGTAGATAGATAGATAGCTAACCTCATTTGCCTTTTCGGTATGATTGCCCTGATCAAACCATGGCTGTGTGGTGTTAAATTACTAAACTTGGGAAGTTGACTGCTACTGACTCCATCTCCTTGTCAAGCAGCATCGCCAAATTTGAACTATTGAAATGTCAATACCCAGGATTCAATACTTGGACCAGAGCCACGTTGCAACAGCATTCATTAAAATTCGCTGCCTAAAATTTTAATGAGCCCGTAAATTCTTTGGGGAGCTAAATGCCTCAGTCGCCCGACTGACTCACGTCATGCCGACTTGTTAGGTTGTTAAATTAGTAGAGATAGTGGTTTCAATCTTGATAAATCATGGAATCCGGCACTTGCTGTAATAAATTCGCAAAGACGTCGTCACAGTGCAGCTCAATGATATATCGATATGCCAACACAGATCAACTGCGGAGTCATAGATACAACTCGCGCATTATGCACGTCTCTGCCGCCGACCAACGTCTCTGGCGCATTTGCATCTGTGGCCGCATGCGCAGTCGCGTGGTAGCCGAGTATGAAGGGACGAAGCGAGCACTGGAGTGGCAGTCTTGCAGCTCACTCTGAAGATGGCTGAATGTTAGAGAGGTGAAATATTAGGAGATTTCTTGCGGCTGCACACCCGGAACTTAATGGAACAGTCTTTGCGCCGCCAAAACCTGAAGATACCATTACATTATTTTCTTTCATTAGGTATTTTGTTGTACCTTAACAGCTAACTGTCTCTCCATGTATTGTCGATCTCTGTAAGATTCACCCACTCAGTACTGCTACACTTTCTCTGGGCCCACGTGCCTGTCCTTGAACCTCACCCCACCACCCCTCCCTGCTGCCTTCAGGTTGGTTTGAGCAGTTACCAGCGGTCTCATGCGCATGCGCAGAGCTGAAGTCGCGTATGAGCAGTGTTTTCTCCCGCCTTCAGGCTACTTTAAGTGGGGCTGCCTGCTGTATGAGCAGTAGCAGCAACCTGCCAGACGCTACCCTGAAAAAATGTTTCTGGCGCAGCCAAGCAGCCTGATTCGCGCATCCACAAAGCTGTGTGAGTTGGAGTGGTGTCTGCTCTCTTGCTGTTTACGATCCATCATCGTGAATTGTAAGGTAAGCATTTTATTTATTCTCATATGAAGTCACCTTTACTAGGCAGAGTGCAAAGGAATTTCATGTGGTTGAAACGTGAAATTTATTAACAGTATTTATTCCAGATGTCCAACGGATCTGAATCAGATTGAGTGTGGAGTGATGAGGTGCTGGCAATGTTCCAACCGCAATAGAGACAAAGGATCGAAATTTATGTAGAGAATGTGGTGCCACACTTTAGTGACAGTGAATTTGTAGAACATTTTCGGGTGTGGCGTCACGTGGCAGATGGCCTTATAGGACCTTGAATTTCTGAATCTCTCATTATCAGGCAGGGGGAAATGGGAAACTGCTCCCACTGAAGCACATCTTGATATTTTCGTAGTTTGCTGGTCACGAAGCTGCAGGTTTCAGGGATGTCGCAGATGGGTTCAGTATCTGTATTTCTTCTGTGCTATGTGATATACAGATAGTTACTAACTTCATCAGTGATTTAGCATGAGAAGTTATACAGTGGACGTCCGCTGAAGAAAGAGTAGAGATTGATGCTCATTTCCGGGGAAATGGATTGCCTCGTGCGATTGGGGCAATCGACGGCACACACATTAGAACTGATAGTCCTCAGAAAGATCACAGTCGTATATGAATAGGAAGTATTTTCCCATTCAACTGCAATTAGTTTAAAATAATACTGGCAGATTAGGGACTTATTCTTCGCCTATCCAGGCTCTGTGCATGACAGGAGAGTGTTCACACTACCAAATGCTCGAAGAAAAGTGTGGAGATTTTCATCATTTGGCTGGCAGTGCCTATCCATTCAGAAATACAGGGCATTTGTCCAGAGTGCAATGTGACTTCATATGGCACTCTCAAAAAAACACTTGTGTTGTAGAACACTGCTTTGGCCACTTGAAGCAGCGTTCTAGAGAATTATAACACTTGAAATTGATGAGTGTGAAAGAGATGGCGCACTTCATCCGAGCGTGCTGTGTGCTTCACAATCTCGCCATGGAAGATAGCTTGGAGTTAGGAGACAACGAAGGTACATATAGCAGTAACTATCATTATTTTACTACATTCACAATAATTTTGTAAACGCTGCTGACAAATATTCAGTTATTTGAATACTAAGCTTATGAGTGTATTTAAGTATCTGATCCACACAGGTGAAGATGATCAACCAGTAGTTGGCTTTTACAACAGGGATGGCAAGTGGCATTACCAAGAGGAACCTTAATGGCAGTCCAGTTGCAAATGTAAAAGCAGCACCAGATGCCCCATCACCAACATATGGCAACAAATTTAAGTAAAACCCTATCAGATAAAACTATACCCTCTGATTGACAGCTTTAGTTACTCCTTTTTTAGTATGGCAAATTACCGAAAAATACCATAAATTGTTTAGCATTGGATCGTGTAGTCTTCCGACACGTTTGGTTATTTGTGTAAGATGGAGCTGTTAACATCGGAATTCGCGAAATCTCGAGGCCTCAGTGGACCCGAAATTCAGTGTCATTAGTGGTATCGTTTCAGTGATGTGAGTGTTTCGTAGCTGTTTGAAAGCTTCCGGCTTTTTCACCGTGTTGAAGTGTACACACAGGGCTCGAGACATACATATGCATATCCCCTGTTAGTAGATCTGCCTCTACGACTCACCCGGCCTTGTGCATGTGAGCCTGCCTGACAGCTGATGTTAGGACACCTGGGGGCAGACAACCTTTCCATACTGTGACTTAAATAGCACTGCCTATTAGATGTTAAAAATTTTATGTGATCCACTAAAATGATCGACGACGAGCGCTATCGCCACTACCAACAATTCTCGTATTGTAATCGTCTTCTGTCGTCTTCTCTGTGGCCACACTGTGTAATCTTCCCTGCTACATTGTTGGGAACACCTAACAGCCATATTTCTCAGCATCTCGCCTCTAGCCGCACCTCTACACCATTTTCGAACAACACTACAGAACAATATAGAACGACTAAGTTTTATTTAACAATCACTATAACTACATAGTTCCTGAGGTATTTTATACCTAAATTTTATTTCAATGTCTTCTTTTAGTGCATGTAATTTGTCTGTAATATAAACATAAGTATATATTTTTTGTGATTTCAATGCAGTGAAAATGGAAGAACATTCCCAATAACAAAAATAAAATCGAGACCGAAACAAAATTCAATTCGAACCAAAAGTGGGGCCTTGTGTAAGCTAGGCCATATGTGAAGTGACAGACATGCTTACCACTAAGGTTATATATTTTACTTTGAAGGAATTGTAAGTATCTGGGAAACAGCATGGACATTTTCTTGTATTTCTGATTCTGGCACTATAGAAATATAGGAGTGAAGGCGACCACTGACTGAAGTGAAATTCATTAATTTTTTGATAGTACAGTATCTACTCTGTTACCGTGTTGCATTCGTGCATCTGAAGAAAAACAAAATTTACAAAGGGAAAATTGGAAGATATGGAATAATTTGTAACATAAGCACATACTTTTATGTTTTATTGTTAACGCTTCATCAGATCTGTAGCGTTGTGTGAACACACTGAATTAGAGCTGGCTGATGCTAAATTCCAGCTGCGAAATGATCTTGACAAATTGCAGTGCAATTGCCTGATATCACATGCTGCACTACGTTCAGTCTACGGAACTTGATGCAAAAGAATGAGAAAGCTCAGAAAAGTAACAGACCATACAAACAGGTAGGTAGAGTGTGTGTTATCTGTCTGTGCTGCAAAAATGCCACAAGAAAGTTGCAAATCTGTCCTGGAGGCACATTAACGTAGATCTGGTAAGCTGTCATCTGAATCACCCATGGCATTGGTTGTGTTGCTTATGTAGGATCACATACACGGTGCTCATAAATCACACACTGATCTCGTGATATGACATCCCTGTCCCAGATTCTCTGTTTTCCACCACACAGTCATGTTGCCCCAGCTTAAAAGCAGCATCTACGGCTTTTCAGTGTCCCAGTTGCTCTAGAGTTTACCTTTCTCATGTGCCTGTTGTCGATATTGTGGTCGTCTGCATCTACTATTGATATCTCGACTCATTTGTGAGTACAGTATGACACATGACAGCAACAATCTTCCGTGATAAGGGAATAATATTATTTTAGGCAATACGGATCATTTATTTTGTTGACCTCTTCATCAGGTGTTCTGATGTATCTTGTTTATCCGTTTCATGGTATATGAATATTTTTGTTTTATTAGTTTTTGTGCCGAATTAAGAAACTTGCCTAGAACTTATTGTAATAACGACCTTTCCCCTCAATTTAATTTTTTGTACCTGAGAAACCTATTAATCTTCCAAAAGTTCATTTCTAATATTACCTTTCTCCATATTTTTCTTTATCATGAATTATATTCTCTCTAGTCTCGTCATTTCAACAGTTTGATAATATGAATTTTATTGCTCTTTTCCCCGTTTATGAAAGTTAGTGATTTTTTGTTTATGGAAAATAATTTCTCTAAGACAAGAGATGGTTCAAGCATTAGCTACTCATGTGCGAATGCTACCTTCAAAAAGTCCGGTCAGAGCAATTTTCCTCTTCCGACATTCAGTATAGTAATTTATATAACGGAATTTGTTTCTTATTATAGATATGAAATTCATTTTGTGCTGCTATAAAATTAAGGTATTAGTATGGTTTTTTCATTACTTTTGTCCATATAATGTAGCAAATAGTATATTAGTGCCCTTTGCAGTACATATGATTATTTTACTTTTTATTTGTGAAAAAAATGTTCACAATACATGAAAATGTGCACTCAGGTGTACATTACTTCATAATGAATGTGTGATGAACTTTGGTCCGTTTTTTTATATCTTCTGTTTCACTGAAAGTGCTAAATATGAGCTCCCTTTTTTATTTTTCTGTAGGAAAAACTAAAAAATATAGAGACCTAGCTGCTCGAACTATGTAAGCAAATCTAATAGGTTACAAGTGAGACAGTAGTTACAACACTATGGGTAAGTGATAAGAGAGCCCAGGCATCTTCTTGCTGAGTAGGGTCTGAAGTATGTGAAGGTGCGAGGGGGGGGGGGGGGGGGAACCTATAGTCGCTTGCGGTGAGGGTGGGGGGTGTTACCGGCCAGAGGGCGGGAGTCTCTCCCCACAATCACCTTTAACACTGGAAGTGGTAGAGTATTATAGGCTGGAGTAAAATTCGCTCTCGATCTCAGGACATTCAAAACTTTGGTAGTTGCTGTCCCGCCATCCGCAAGCATCTGATGTAGACAAGCTGGGCGTATGCCGCGGATCAGCCAACAGGGCGCACTCGACAAGGACACGTGCCATCTGCAGCGGACTGCCGCAGCTGCAGTGTGGAGGATCCTCCTGACGCAGAAGGAACTCATGTGAGTATCGTGTGGTCGACGCCCACTTGCCACAACCTAACGGCATCTTTCTGAGGTACCTGGGAAGATGGGTGACAGCTTCGTGGACATGTCGGCCGCTTTCAACTTGTTTTGGGTCATAGCAGCCAGCCATTCCAATTCCCACAGCCTCCAAATATTGTGTCGATATTGTAAGCCTGCGTCTGTGCCTAGTATCCTGATATGAGGTTGATCACTTGTAGTTGCATCCTTAGCTAGACGGTCGGCGAGTTGATTTCCTGGAATGCCTATGTGGCTCTGTGTCCATATGAAGGCAACTCCCTATCCAGAGCAGTAGGTGTCATCCAGTATGTCCTGGGTGATGGCGACCAAAATTTTAAGGATACCACCATGTTACACCTTTTAAGCAACTCGTGCGTCTCCACAGATGAGAAAGTTCGTCGACGTCTGGGATTTGACCTACCGCAAAGCCTGAGTGATGGCAACAAACTCTGCAGTGAGTACTTCTCGTGTCCCTGTGCATGCGCAAAATGTGTATCTTAACCTGTCTTCGACTTTCGATCCGTCTATGTAGATGCATATCGACATAGTACAATGGTGGAGAATTGAAATGAACACGTGTCTGAGAAGGATAGCACCAGCGCCCTTCTAGGGGCCACGAAAGAGGTCCATCTGTATCAGAGGACACCGCACAGCCCACGAGGTGTGTCGTAGAGCTGTAGGAACACCGACTGACAGAGGCTGCTGGAGCTCTTTTCAGTATAATACCGAGTCGGAACCGGACTGGTCTTCCCAGTTTTGCGAGATTCGCTGACAGTCTGGACTGTTGGTTGTGGAACAGATTTGAGTGGCACGTATGTGTAGGCACGTGACTGATGGTGGCAGGGTAACTTGCTAGAAGCTGATGCCATTTAACCTACAGCGGTGGGACACTCGCTTCGACCAGGAGGCTGTCACCAGGGCTCTTTAGGAAGACCACCGTTGCCAGCCGCAAGCTAGTGTGGTGGTCCAGCAAGCTCAGTAAAGACGGTAATGCCGACCCACAGTTAACACATTCAGAGTCGAAGCAGGTTAAAATTAGGACTTTGTAAAATTTCCGAAGAACTGTTGGGTCTGTAGTCCACGAGGAATGGCTAAGAGAGCAGAGCTTTCAGCTTTTGCATGTAGGTTAACCTTGAGCAACAGTCCTGAGTCGACAAAAATACCCAGAATTAAAAGCAATTTGTGTAAGGTCTTATGGGGCCAAACTGCAGTGGTCATCGGTCCCTAAGCCTACACACTACATAATGTAAGTAACTTACGCTATAAAAACGCGCGTGCACACTCACGCCAGAGGGAGGACTAACCTCGGTCGGGGGGAGCCGCACGCAATATCAAAAGCCGGCTACCCAGTCTTAATGTGGAGTCCAGTAACGGCCGGAATACAGTCTGTTGCATTTCAAAGATAATCCCGCTATTTGACTTTGATCAAGAGTTTATGTAATGGACTTATGTACCACAAAGTATATAGGATTTCGAACATTCGGTGGTCGACGTTTCCTCTAGTACCTGCTTCAATAAATGGTCAAAATCACAAAGTTTTCACTTCTAAAGGAACTTATTTCACTCTCAAAGAATCATCGAATAACCAAATGCTAATGTTAGTGTTCCAATTCGAGAAGGTCCTACAGAAGTTCTATCTTCCATTACACCACAAGAGTAACTTTGCAACGTATACGAAATTACGTATGCCGTGGGAACAGTCGACACCGATCATAAGGATGTCCCTCACAGACACACGAACAGGGCCACTGCACGCACTGCTTCAATAACAGCGAGATTAATATTACCAGCTTGAAAACAATTTCCTTATTGCTGTAGCAGAAGTAGTAGTTTGCTTCGCGAATTACGACATTTGTAATGGCTGACGACCCCGACTGTCCCTGCTGCTCCTTATCCATTACCCAGTCGTCCAGTTGTTGCTTGAACTGCTGGGTTCTCTCTTGGAACTTTCGTTCCATTCGCCCTTCACACCCAGACGCTAATTACGTGTTCGTCTTCGAAGGGAAATTATGAAGAGAATCTTTGGGCCTGTCCAGGAAAGGAGCTCGTGGAAACGTAGACAGATCCAAGATTTTTATGAGCTGATGCAACTGAACATCGTTCAAAAACTGAAAGCGCGGGAAATAAGATTAGCACGCCATATTGCTAGGAAACAAGGCACCTCTAGGGAAAAAGCCATACATATGGAAAGACCTGTTGGTACTCTACCCAAAGCGATGGATGAGCTACATGAAGACCTGTGCCAGCTCTGAGTCCGTAACAAATGGATCCAAAGTGCACAAGGACGGCATCTATGGAGGAACATTGTGAGATCGGCACATCACCTATAGGGTTCTCGATCACCGATTTGATGATGATGCGAGGTAAGCAACAACGGTGCAGTAACAGGTTGCACCATAATGAATTGTTTATTAAGAAACAATTATTTTCCAAAAAAACCTGGAAGCTGTAGGACATTTTATCTGGAAAAATTGTGAGGCTTGTCACAAATAGCAGTAAAAGTGATGACAAACGAACGGGGCGGAAATTGTCTAAATATCTGCAAGGCACAGATTTCGTAACACAGTTCGTGGCTTCAAGCTATTCCTAAGTCTGCAGATCTGAGAAAGTAGTGGGTGTTTAAATTCCACCAAGTGCGACTTCGCGACAGATGTTTGATACTCTTCATGCTATTAATTATTTCATGAACTAAATGAGTGATTTCAAAAAGTCATACACGAACGTTTGATAGGCTCAAAGGTCACAAAACAGTGACAATAAGCTATCCCGTCAATATTTTACTTTTATGGTCAATTAGTTACTCCCATGAATCTAACCTCCATTAACAACGACGTATTAAAAGCTTCAAGCCATTCGCGGGGTGATGCTTCTAATTTCCAACAAGAAAATGGAATTAATCATTCGCTGAAGTCAAGTTTGAACTTACCGAGCTGTTTCTGCATGCGATGTACGAGTTTAACGACAGCGACTATAAGGGTGAAGCGACCTACCGAAGTTCTCTATATTGTACTCGTAATTTGGTTCTGTGCATCTAACGGCAGGTTCCTACCTGTGTCAGCTGATGTTTTGAAAATGAAGCATTTAGAAATGCCTAACTGTCTTACACGCTATATACCAAGTTGGCGACTTATGACGACCTCACCGACAGTTGGAATGAGATGTTGGCCGGACGTGGCGCGTATGCTGCCGACCCGTATTGTTTTGACTGCAGTAATACCCGTGCACCCGAAGAGAACTTTCCAATGCCCGAGTCCAGCAGAACACTGAAACTGACAGTACTGCCTGGGAGTAAATTGGCCAAGAGTCAACGAGCTTTCTGCTGAGTGCATTGTACCTTGCTCCAAGTTCTCTGAGGACAGCTGGAAATGGTATCCATTTGAGAAGATCGCCATTTATCTCCAGAAAGCAACCAAAATTTACCACCAGACTGAGGCTCCTGCTCACACAGGATTTTGGTCTGAAGATGACGACAGGCGTGGTCGAAACCGGTTAGCAGAGTAAATAAATTTGTGACCAAGACTGATTTTAATAGTAACTACGAGTAATGACATTGATCACCCTCTGCTCTCACGATGTATACGAAAGTAACCAAAATTCAGATTGTCGCATCGCACTATTACCAAGGAGTGGAATAACGCAGGCACTTATCTGGAGGACTGCATCCAGCAAGACACCAAATAAGAATAGGTAACGCGGGAGGTAAGGAGCCGTTTTCTTAATTTTAGTACGCCACAATACCGTAAATTGGAGTAAATAAGCGATATGAGGACGTAGTCCCTGATATATGGATTTCTCTGAACAGTGCAAGCGAATAGCTAACCTACAGAATAATGATTTTTTACAGTTTTAGGTGGGAGAAAGGAGACTCAACAATTCGACCGCTGGCTAGAGCTGTGTGATTTTTTAAGGTAACCCAGCGCAAGCAGAGGCAGGAGACACGATACATACTACTATGTGGAGCACAGACCCAAAGACTACGTTTCACGACAGAGACGAAATGACACTGATCTGCTTTCCGCGGGATACCTCAGTGACATTTTTCTCTCACAGACTTATCGCTCCATGTGACAGCTTGAATTGGCAAACGAGTCCCAGTGGTATCCCTCTGTACCACCAGCAGCCTTCTTGTCAACACGAACAGTTATTGTTACATTATCTGGCGACATGAGCTGGTTAACAAGGAAAAAAGTTGTAGTATCTTAAATTCACTTACGCTCACAAATAACTGGACTGACAGGCATAGTTGCATAGCTAACTTCATTTCGCTTTCCGGTATGATTGCTGTTATCCACCCTCCCTTTTTACGTGTAATTGCTGTTATCAACCCATGGCTATGTGGTGCTGAATTACTAACACTTGAAAGTTCACTATTACTGACGCTACCTCCTTGGTAAGCAGCGTTGCCAAATTTGAACTATTTTACTGTCAATATCCAGGATTCAATACTTGGACCAGAACTCTTTTCAACAGCATTCATTAAAATTCGTTGCCTAAAATTTTATTGAGCGCCTGAATGCTTGGGGGAGCCAACTGCCTCTCAGTAGCCCGACTGAGGTATTATGTCAGACCACGAGGGCTCAGCCCGATTGCCACTTCGTAACTTAACGTCCTCGAATGACTTATGAAACCAATCATGAGTGCTCTAAATGTGGCCAGCTAAATGCTTCATACACTTCTGGCAGCTTACGAGACATCGATATCTTCAGCTCATTAGAAGTAACAACTGTTATTGACCACAAATTTCAAGAAATGCAGCAGTTTTGTCCTTGAGTGCAGGAAGAATAGCTATGAAGGCTTAAAAATACTGTATTCCTAATATGACAGTAAAGATAATTAACTACACAGGAGAAACTGTTGTACTCTTCACTCACTATGTTAGACAGATGTCTCATTGAAGTTCAAAAGGAAAAAAATCATCAGAATGTTCATTTTTGTTCACGGAATAATGTCATGAATCATAGGGGAAAATGTGCATCGACGCACAGTGCATCAACCTATTTTGATACAGGCGGTACTTATTGTCTTCGCTTTCAATGTAACCAACAATTCAAGTCATTCAGTATCTGTTGGCAGTGTTATGAATTACCGTGTCCGTAGACACATCAGAAAGAAGCGAATACCAGCGTGAAAGTGTATGCTAGAGGTACACCGATGGCAGTTTTGATTTACGGACGTTACACTCAACCAAGCCCATGCAACTGGACATCTTCACGCAATACAACTCGCAGGAGTTGTCAGTTTAGTCCAGAAGGAATACATTTCCGGTCGTGTTCCTCGAAACGTCAATGCCTTTCCAGTTATTCTAAGGCTGTCAGCGCGCTACAGGGAGCAGGTCTGTACAAGGTGAGTTGGACAAGGTCGCCAACAAATTGAAAATCCCACGAGATTTCAAGCAATCCCTGCGTTGCAGCGTATTACAGATACCGACAGGGTACTGGAAGACTCTGCGAAGGGCCACTGGAGATGCAGTGACGAATCATACTAAGTTACGAAGAGGGCTTTACCACCTGGACATTCTGTTCCAGCATCCTGCTTGACATCCTGCAGCATGTATGTCTCGCGAAGCCTGGACATTGACGTAACGGAATCGCCGGCAGAATTCTGAACTGAACCCCAGTAACATCTCCGTAAACTTTTCCGGATCATGCCACACGGGTGCAGTGCTCTGAAACGCCGAAGGAGGGCATAATTTTTACGGAGTCCAACACTGAAAGTTTAATGACGAGGATCTTTCCACTTTGAAATGTTATGTAAAAGATCGAGGACGTTATGATGCTTTGTTGCTTACTTCATTGTTGAGACCTGAAGGTATGATTTAGGACTGTACCCAGTCTTCAGTTATTGCTCAATGGAGTAAGGGAGACGGCCAAAGCCATTTTACCCTCCTTTTGAACAGTATAATTAGTTGATGTGACTATTTTTCCATTAATTACTTGTTCAATGTTAATCTAGTTTCTTCTTTGTAATAATTAGCAGTGGGAGTGTTACCTTTCTGGAACTTTAGGAAACTTTATGTACCACAGATTGCAAAGCTTCATAGTTGAAAAGTAGCAGTTAGCCGGCATGATTTTCTCCTACAGGAGTTATGTTGACACCACCATTGTATTGAATGGAACCGATATTTAACGAAATGAATATGCGACTAATTTTGAGTGACTAATGTGATGTTGGGAATGAATTTGAAAACTGGGGAATGTACTTCCTGGCTTTAGAAATGTGTTACAGTTGAGCGAGTTTTTCGAAAGCCACAACAAACGTTCTCAGATAGAAGCCAGTTCCTGGCAATTTAGCTGTGTGCCAATCATCGATTCCCAAAAGTATCTAAGGAGATTGAAGGAAAGACTGCAATGGTTGGAGATGGCAATACAGTTTTATTTGCGAGAGAATAGTGCACACAGTGGAAGATGAGAGATAAGAGGAAGACAGATTGCGTAGATGATGGTTTGAGGGAGGAAGATGGGTGAGAAATAGTAGTATAGAGCGAAGTAAAATCGAACAGCCATTCCAAGAACACTGAATCTGCATGAATGGGAAAAGGCAGAGGCGAAGGAGATTAACATGAAGCGTAAGAGGAACAAAGACACCTCACAAACTATTTTAACAAATGTGCAGGAAGGAGAGGAAGTTATATTGTGACCAAGCTTATAGCTGACGTCTTAAGTATTGGAGGCTATGCTGACCTTGACATGCTGAACTTCTCTCTCACAAGTGTATCACAACGTGTGAAGCAACTAATGGAAGTTACCACAGATTTTAAAATCGTAAGGGTTCGTTTACGACTCTTACACCTTCCAAATAACAGTCTTTATTTGCCACTATTCTGGATTGCTGTTGCGCAGTCTGAACGTCGTCCATGTTCTCAATTAATCCTATCTGCTAAAGATCAAACAAGAGCGGAACGTTTATTACCGCGATATGGTAGTGTGTGTGTGTGTGTGTGTGTGTGTGTGTGTGTGTGTGTGTGTGTCACTGAAATGACACAGCAATTTCGTGAGAAGCTACAGTCACACCAGAGAACACCTTTGTTTCATAGGTGTCCGCCCCAAATTCTGTCACCAAGATTTTCCTCCGAAGGCGGAACAGCTACACAGGGAGAAACTATGATCTTAAAATGAGGGGTACAGTGCTCACACAAACATGAAAGTGACTTTTTCCACACATTGTACTTTCGTTATAACAATTTCCCACTATTATCATTCGTTTAATTAGGTATAATTCTAGTGTTAGTTATAATTTTTCCTTTAATTGTTTTATTCTTCAGAATCCAGTATAGTCGTTACTTCACCCTTACTTCACTACTCTCATAGGTCTGATTCCAATGATTAAGTTTCTGTAAATGTACTACTTTACTCATTAGCAACACAATCCTTGATATACTGTTTTCTCCATCATCCTTTTACATTATTGCTCTACTTCACAATCATTTTTGTGGTTGTTTCCTGTTACATTATTATTTTCTTCCATTACGTATTTACCCGTACCTTAACATCTCACTGTCTCTCCATGTATTGTCGATCTCTGTATGATTCACGCACTCAGTACTGCCACAGTGTCTCTGGACCCACGTGCCCACCCTTTAACCTCATCTCCCCTCCCTGCTGCCTTCAGATTCGTTTGAGCAGTTACCAGCGGGCTCACGCGCATGCGCAGAGCTGAAGTCGCGTATGAGCAGTGTTTTCTCCCGCCTTCAGGCTGCTTTAAGTGGGGCTGCCTGCTGTATGAGCAGTAGCAGCAACCTGCCAGACGCTACACTGAAAAAATGTTTCTGGCGCAGCCAAGCAGCGTGATTCGCTCATCCACAGCGGTGTGTGAGTTGGAGTGGGGGCAGACTTCACGTGTGTGTTTACTCTTCATTCTTTTCGAATGATGTTGTGGCAGTATTTCTGCTCTCTTGCTGCTTACGCTGCATCGTCGTGAATTGTAAGGTAAGCATTTTATTTATTGTAGTATGAAGTCACCTTTACTAAGCCAAGTGCGAAGGAATTTCATGTGGTTGAAACTTGAAATTTATTAATAGTATTTATTCCAGATGTCCAGCGAATCTGAATCAGATTTTGTGTGTAGCGATGAGGAGCTGGAAATGTTCCAACCGCAGTAGAGACAAAGGATCGAAAATTATGTAGAGAATGTGGTGCCACACTATAGTGACAGGGAATTTGTATAACATTTTCAGGTGCGGCGTCACGTGGCAGATCTTAGCGAAAGGTTTACGAATTCAAGATTCTATAATTATCAGGCAGGCGGAAATGGTATCTGCTCCCACTGCACCACATCTTTATGTTTTTGTGCTTTGCTGGCCACGAAGCTGCAGGTTGCAGGGATGTCACACATAGGTTCAGTATCTGTATTTCTTCTCTGCTATGTGTTATACAGATAGTTACTAACGTCATCAGTGATTTATGGAGATAAGTTATAAAGTGGACGTCTGCTGAAGAAAGGGTAGAGATTGAAGCCCATTCCTGGGGAAATGTGCGAATGGAGCAATCGACAGTACACACATTAGAACTGATAGTCCTCAGAAAGATCCCCAGTCGTATATGAATAGGAAGAATTATTTTTCTATTCAACTGCAAGTAGTTTCTGATGATAATCGACGGATCAGATACTTATTCGTCGCCTATCCAGGCTCTGTGCATGACAGGAGAGTGTTCACAACATCCACACACTACCAAATGCTCGAAGAAAAGTGTGGAGATTTTCATCATTTGGGTGGCAGTGCCTATCCGTTCAGAAATACAGGGCATTTGTCCAGAGTGCAATGTGACTTCATATGGCACTCTCAAAAAAAAAAGCACGCGTGTTGTAGAACACTGCTTTGGTCTGTTGAAGCACCGTTTTAGAGAATTGTAACACTTGAAATTGAGGAGTGTGAAAGAGATGGCGCACTTCATCCGAGCGTGCTGTGTGCTTCACAATCTCGCCGTGGAAGATAACTTGGAGTTAGGAGACAACGAAGGTACATACAGCAATAACTATCATTTCATTGTTTTACTACATCCACAATTTTGTAAACGCTACTGACATAAGCTTAATATTCATATAACTGAATTCTTGTGAGTGTATTCAAGTATCTGATCCACACAGGTGAAGATGATGAACCAGTAGTTGGCTTTTACATTTGCTGCTGGACTGCAATTAAGGTTCCTCTTGGTAATGCTACTTGTCATCCCTGTTGTAAAAGCAGCACCAGATGCCCCATCACCAACATATGGATACAAATTTAAGGAAAACCGTATCGGATAAAACTATGCCCTCTGATTAACAGCTTTAGTTACTCCTTTTTTAATATGGCGAACTACCGAAAAAGGCCATAAATTGTTTAGCATTGGATAGTGTAGTCTTCCGACACGTTTTGTTATTTGTTCAAGATGCAGCTGTTAACATCGGAATTCGCGAAATCTCGAGGCCTCAGTGGACCTGAAATTCAGTGTCGTTAGTAGTATCGTTTCAGTGATGTTAGTTTGTTTCGTAGCTGTTTGAAAGCTTCCAGCTTTTTCACCGTGTTTAAGTGTACACACAGGGCTCGAGACATACATATGCATATCCCTGTGAGTAGATGTCTCATCGACTGACCCGGCCTTGTACATGTGAGCCTGCCCAGCAGCTGACGTTAGAACACCTCGGGCAGTCAGCCTTTGCATACTCTGACCTAAATAGCACTGCCCATTAGAACTGTGTTAAGAATTTTATGTGAACCATTAAGATATCCGACGAAGAGCGCTATCACCACTGTTAACAATTTTCGTATTCTAATCGTCGGCTGTCTTATCTGTGGGCGCACTTTGTGATCTTCTCTGCTGCTCGGTTGGAAACACCTGACTGACCACATTTCTCAGCATCTCGCCTCTGGCCACACCTCTGCACCATTTTCGAACAACACTACATAAAATTGTAAAACCACTGACTTATTTAACCATCACTATACAGATCGTGAATATTATATTTATACGGGTTAGGCAAAAATCTACATCTTACTATGATGTCAACCATAACATAATTTGGCCTGTTAAAGGTTTTCAGTTTTGTAACTACGTAGTTCTTCAGGTATTTTATACCTAAATTTTCTTTCAATATCTTCTTTTAGTGCATGTAATTTCTAATATAGTGAACATATATACTTATTTTTTATTTTTGCTTTATTTCAATGCAGTGGAAATGGAAGAACATTTCCAATAACAAAAATAAAATCAAGTGCGAAACAAAATTCAATTCGAACTAAAAGTGGGGCCTTGTGTAAGCTAGGCCATATGTCAAGTGACAGTGGTAAGTATGTTAAGGTTATATATCTTACTTTGAAGGAACTGGAAGTCTCTGGGAAATAGCATTGGACATTTTCTTGTGTATCTGTTGTGGCACAATAGAAATATAGAAGTGAAGGCGACCACTGACTGAAGTGAAATTTATGAAGTTTCTTGAAAATACCTACTCTCTTCGCACATGCAGGAACGCAACATGGTAACAAAATTTACTGAGGGAAAATTGGAAGATATGGTTTAACTTAACAATAGAACATACAAGTACGTGCATATGTTAACTCTTCATAACATCTGTAGCGTTGTGTCAACTGACGAAATAGACCTGCCTGATGCTAAATTCCAGTTGTGAAATGATCTTGCAAAATTCCAGTACGGGTGCCTGAAATTACAAGCTGGAATATTTTCAGTCTAGGGAACTCTACGGAAAAGAATAGAAACGGTCTGAAAAGTAACAGACCATAGAAATAGGTAGGTAGTCTGTGTGTTAGTGCCTTGTATGGTTTGGTAGTTTTTTACCCTAAGTTGTACAATCCTGGATCTGTCTGTGCTGCAAAGTGCCACAAGAAGAAAGTCTATCCTGGAGGCAGTGTAACGTATATACGGTAAGCTGTCATCCGAACACCCATGGCATCAGTTGTGCTGCTTATGTAGGATCACATAAACGGTGCTCATAAATCATACAGTGACCTTGTGGTATGATCATGTCCCAGGTTCTCTGTTTTCCACCACACAGTCATGTTGCCACAGCCTAAAAGCAGCATCTACGGCTCTTCTGTGTCCCAGTTGCTATCGAGTTTACCTTTCTCATGTGCCTGTTGTTGATATTGTGGTCGTTTAAAACTACTATTGATATCTCGACTCATTTGTGAGTACAGTATGACAAATGATCCATATTGCCTCAACGTGAAAGACCGTTCTTGTCATGTAATTTGTTTACCACTTCATCGGCTGTTCTCATATATCTTTATTATCTGTTTCATGGTATATGAGTATTTTTGTTTGATTAGTTTTTGTGCTGAAATAAGAAACTTGCCTAGAACTAATCTTAATAATGACCTTTGCCTCAATTTAGATTTTTTGAACCCGAGTAACCTATTAATATTCTAAAATTTCATTTCTAATATTACCTTTCTCCATATTTTTCTTCATCATGAATTATATTCTCTCTAGTCTTATGAATTTGCTTTTTCATTGCTCTTTTTCCCCTTTATTTTCCGTAAACATAAAAATTACAATTTTTTTGTAAATTTTCTAAGGCAGATGGTTCAATTACCAGCTACCCATGTGCAACTACTATCTTAAAAAGGAAAAAGTCCAATCAGAGAATTTTTCCTCTACTGACAATGAGTATAGTAATCTATGTTGATGGAATTTATGCTTTATTATAGATATGACATTCATTTTGTGCTGCTATAAAATTAAATTATTTATATGTTTTTCATTACTTTTGTCCATATAATGTAGCGAAAGAATATTAGTGCCCTTTTCAGTTCATATAATATTTTACTTTTTAAGTCACTTGTTAAAAATGAAAATGTGCACTCAGGTGTAAATTAGTTTATAATGAATGTGTGACGCTGGCAACTGGGGTGAAATTGGGTGCCACTGACATCAAAAACTGCTGACCCCTGGGCTTTCTTCATGTATCGACACCTTGCCATTGAAGTTCGCCTTTACACTACTACAGTGAACTTCAGTAACGATGAAGAACGAGCGGCTGAATTGGAATTCCTGTCGTTTATTCTTGCTACCAGTTTTGACACCAAATGGAGTCATCTTCAGGCCTCAAGCGTGAACTGCCATTCACAACCATTCATGTGTTGTGAATGGCGTGTTACTCTTGGGGCCTGAGGATATCAAGGGAACTGGTAGCCAGATTGAACGACATCGATTCCAACACAGCCACAGGCTTTTATACTGTTCAAGTACTTCATGTCTGTCTGAAGTGATGGGTTACCAGCGACATTACAGACTAAGTTCGTAGGTATCTTTGTATTGAAGTTCAAAATTATGGCCAGAGTATTACTTTTTCCGTTGCTTAGTGTGGTTTTAGTTCCTCAGTCACGTATTTATGTTGTATGAGAAATTTTGCACAGGCCATAGAGGCTCTCCTTTCTGTTAGTGCCTTCTACTGTTTATCCAGTTCATGTAACCACTTGAAAATAACCTAAGGTCTAAGCTGTTCCAGTGGATACTGTAATAAATAGCACTGTCGATGGCCAAATTCGTACGACACTGATCCTACAACAAATGTTTAATGGGAAGTTTACCACCTGTGAAGTGCGAGCGCACGAGAAGTGCGAGCGCACGAGAAGTGCGAGCGCACGAGAAGTGCGAGCGCACGAGAAGTGCGAGCGCACGAGAAGTGCGAGCGCACGAGAAGTGCGAGCGCACGAAAAGTGCGAGCGCACGAGAAGTGCGAGCGCACGAGAAGTGCGAGCGCACGAGAAGTGCGAGCGCACGAGAAGTGCGAGCGCACGAGAAGTGCGAGCGCACGAGAAGTGCGAGCGCACGAGAAGTGCGAGCGCACGAGAAGTGCGAGCGCACGAGAAGTGCGAGCGCACGAGAAGTGCGAGCGCACGAGAAGTGCGAGCGCACGAGAAGTGCGAGCGCACGAGAAGTGCGAGCGCACGAGAAGTGCGAGCGCACGAGAAGTGCGAGCGCACGAGAAGTGCGAGCGCACGAGAAGTGCGAGCGCACGAGAAGTGCGAGCGCACGAGAAGTGCGAGCGCACGAGAAGTGCTAACAACTAACAAGTCAGGAATGGAGATTAAAACGTTTTGTACTTAACTGTGACATTGTTTTTATCCAGTTGCACAGGAAATCAGACAACGCTGTTAACAAGCAATGGGAAGAAATAAGGAACTGTAACTAGAGCAGGTGAAGAAATTCTAGGAGACAAAAAGCTAACTAAGAAAAATTGGATCAATGAGACATGTGAACAAGCTGTGAAGGCCAGGAAGAGATAAAGGGCGGTACACATCCTTGACAGAATGTGCGGAACATCAGGAAGCACTCAAAACCTCACGAATAGAAAGGAATAGGATTCTGAGAACAGAAAAAAGAAAGTTCATGAACAATATGAGTGATGAAATCGAAAAAGCAAATACAGTTTCAGACAGCAGGAGAATGTTCCAGATGTTGGAACATGCGAGGAATGGTCAGAGAAACTAAACTTCAGTTATTGATGATGAGAATGGAAATATGCTAACATACAAGAACAAAATTCTTAATAGGTGTAGAGAATATTTTGGAGAGTTATTAAATGCTGAAGATACATGGAGTGCCTTTCCACATGAGAACAATACAAAGGTTCAAGGAGAAACCGCAAACATAACTCAAGATGGAGAAAGAGCAATGAGGAAACAGAAGGATAATAAGGTACCAGGAAAAGATACGGTAACGGCAGAGATGTTGAAGGCAGGAGAAGGAACTCTTCAGAAAGAGCTATACAATCTCATTAGGAATCCCAGAGGAGTGGAAATCACCTGCCACCATCCCACTGCATCAAAAGAACAGTAATAGAGATTGTACGAAGTACAGAGCCATTTCTGTCTTATTTGTACCTTATGAAGTTTTATCTTTAATAATAGTTGAGAAACTTAATACATTTGCAAAATATGTTGTAGGAATTCCCAGGCAGGCTTCCAGGAAGTACGATCGATCATCAATCGAATATTCAGCACGAGACAAATCTGGGGAAAGTGCTGGGGATTCAACCATCTGTTGTGGTAACGTTCGTGGCCTGCTCAAAGGGTTGTGACAGTATCCTCAGGTTCAGTATATATAACATCCTGAGGGAGCTTAGTATACGCATTACGTTAATAAATGTGGTCAAGGTGTGCACAGCAGAGATGAAAGCCAAAGTCAAATACCGAGGGGAGTTGTCCAAGGAGTTCCAGATCAGAACAGGTGAGAGACAAGGTGGTATTTCACTACTATTCGACCTGGTCCCAAAGAAAGTAATCCGAGAAATAAAGAGGAAAAAAAGTGGTGACACTAAGTGGTAGGACAGATTTATTGTGTTATGCAGAAGACAGCGCAGTTCTAGCAGAATCAGTGGAAGAGACAGCAGAAACTGTAGAGGACCTAGCCCAAGGTACAAGAAAGTTCGGTGTACAGATTAATACCGGAAAGACTGAGGTCATGGAGGTATAAATAGAAGTCCCTATTGACATCCCATTAAAGGCAAGGATATCGATATTTGCTTAAGTGGAAAATCTTGAATACCTAGGCACACTGTTCAACAGGCGAAATAATTTGAAACAGGGAAAAAAACCGACGTATTCTGAATGGGTCAAAAACTGATTTCAGTATAAAGCAGATATCATCCAAGAATGTCACTTAAGACAGAACTGAAGACCTACTATGCCATTAAAGTGCCGGTATTATTGTATGGGACCTAAGCCTGAAGCCCAACAAGGAAACTTGGGTCTTTGAAAGAATTATTACGACAACGGGCTTTATGCCAGTCCATGAAGGGAGTGTAATATCCCTTCGCTCTGCTAGCTACTGGATGTGAACAGATCGGTTCAACAACCTTCCTATCGTTATTGGTTTAATGTTGGTATATATCGCGAGGTGGTGCGTTTCGTCTGCGTGAGCGACATTGTTATTCCTTTACTCCGCATTGCTCCATGGCGAGTGAAAGAAAGTAAGAAAATCGGAATGTGAGAGGACTCTCACCAACCCCCACACCCGAGGGAGGAGTCGAACCTCCGACGTGGGGGAGCGTTAGGACCGTGACAAGGCGGCCTGGGCTACCAGTCTTTATGTGGAGTCCAGTAATGGCCGGAATACAGTCCGTTGCACTTCATAAGTAACCCGTCGTATTTAACTTTCATCAAAAGATTCTGTGATGGACTATTATGTACTACAAACTAGTATAGGACTTCGAACATTTCGTGGTCTCTGTTTTCTGTAGTACCTGCTTCAATAAATGGTCAAAAGCACAGAGAAAATTTTCCTTGCTATAAGATTCATTTCACTCGCAGACGATCATCAAATAACGAAATGGGAATGGTTGTGTTCCAATTCGAGAAGATCCTACAGAAGTTCTATCTCACATTACACCACAAGAGTAACTTTTCAACGTGTACGGAATTACATATGCTGTGGGAATAGTCGACACCGATCAAAAGGATGTTCCTCACAGACACATGAACAGGGCCACTGCACGCACCAGTTCAGTAACATCGAGATTAATATTACCAGCTTGAAAACAATTTCTTTTTGGCTGTAACAGAAGTAGTTGTTTGCTTCGCGAATCTCACATTTGTAATGGCTGACGACCCCGACTGTCCCTGCTACTCCTTATCCATTACCCACACGTCCAATTGTTGCTTCAACTGCTGGGTTCTCTCTTGGAACTTTTGTTCCATTCTCCCTTCACATCCGGACGCTAATTGCGTGTTCGTCTTCGAAGGAAAAATTATGAAGACGATTTTTGAGCCTGTCCGCGAAAGGAGATCGTGTAAACATAGACAAATGCAAGAATTTTATGAGCTGATGCAAGCGAAGATTGTTCAAAAACTGAAAGCGCGAAGAGTAATATTGGCAGGCCACATTGCTAGGAGACAGGGCACCTCTAGAGCAAAAGCCGTGCATATGGGATGACCTGATGGTACTCGTCCGATCTGAAGACCCAGAAAGCGATGGATGAGCGACATGAAGACCTTTGCCAGCTGTGAGTCACAACAAATGGATCCAAACTGCACAAGGTCGTCATCTATTTAGGAACATTGTGAGGTCGGCCCATCATCTACAGGGTTGTCGAGCGTCGATTTGATGATGATGATGATGCGAGGTAAGCAACAACGGTGCCGGCACAGCTTGTTGATGCCAGTGCCTACCAATTTTAATTGTAGATTACAGCACTGAGGATGGTCACTATGTGACCGAAAATCGATTTTGCGGATAATAAAACAAAAAAATACGACCAATGCTGTTTCTCCTTCCACTTATATTCATTATCTGGTCGTGGTGCACGGAACACTCCATGGAGTCGCCAATTAATACTGTATCTTATTAAGCGTAAAATTATGCAAGCTGTAAGTCATTTTGCCTTGAAAATTGTGAAGCTTGTGCCATAACAGTAAAATTGATGACAGATGAACGGGACGGAAATTTTCTAAATATCTGCAAGGCACTATGGCTAGTTGCCAATTTACTCCCACGCAGTATTCTCCAAGGGCTTTCTGCTGATGCACTGTACGCTGCTTGTAGTTCTGACAAGGGGAAGGCCTCGGAGACGGCCAACCGATTCGGCTCAGATTTGCCAGGTCTGCTTGTGTACAACATAAAACGAAGGAATGTAAGACTTTTTGGGTCAACACCCCCGCGTTTTTGAGAAAATCACCCCTAAAGGTTATTACGAGCGATAGACTCAAAATTGGCAGGATCGATAGATAATTGTAAATAGAGCATTTTTTATCATCAGGTGTGGGGTCCGAAAACGCACACTTTTCCAGAAATCGAGGTAAGAATGTTTTACAACTGCCGCTTCTGTAACCACATGGTTAACGCTTGACGTCGACAGCGCCGATAGCGCAGCGGCCAAGGTAACTGGCTGGGAATCGGAAAACCGGGGTTCGAATCCTGAAGAAACCTAGCGGACGTTATTGTTTTCGTTTGTATTTTTCCATGTCTCAGTTGATAGGGAGAGGAGGGTTAATAAGATAAGTAAATCAATAAGCAGTAATGATAAGGTAGGCAAACTAATTTCCCAAACGCCGTGATTTTGTAAAGTATCAAACTTTTAAGCCTTCTCACATGAAAACAACTCCGAGTAAAAGCGCTGCGACTTCCTCACGAGGGATCACAGATAGCCAACCGTGCGACGCTTATTTACAGCGATGCACGGGATAGAATGCACGCGGGGAGAGATATGTTGTCCCGGCTGCCTCTTCGTCATATCATAGATAAGGAACAGTGTAACTGTCGAAAGATTGCATTCATTAGATGCTCTTTGTTTGTTTGCAATGTTTATATGACAAGTACCATCCATCTAGTTGTTCGAAGGAAAGTGAGGACACGTAACAGTGACTGGAAAAGCCATTATAAAGTGACCTGGAGTAACATTTTAGTTGTTCACTATCCCAAGAGGCTTCAGAAATTTATTTGCCCACTTTATCATTATAATTCCTTGTTGATTTACTTACCTTATTAACCCTCCTGTCTATCAATTGAGATAAAAATACAAACCAAAAGAATAACATCCACTACGTTTCTTAACAAAAAATAAACAAAAAATGGTTCAAATGGCTCTGAGCACTATGGGACTTAACTTCTGAGGTCATCAGTCCCCTACAACTTAGAACTACTTAAACCTAACCAACCTAAGGGCATCACACACATCCATGCCCGAGGCAGGATTCGAACCTGCGACCGTAGCAGTCGCGCGGTTCCGGACTGAAGCGTCTATAACCGCTTGGCCACTGCAGCCGGCCAGTTTCTTCAGGATTCGCAGCCAGTTACCCTGGCCGTTGCGCTATCGGTGCTGTCGGCGAAAAGCGTTGTCCATGTGGGTACAGAAGCGTCAGTACAACAGCTGTACCATAATTCCTGTCACCCTGTACTCCAATTGAACAGGTACGATAACAAATAATGTCTGTCGTAGTAGGATTCTAAGCCTAATAAAGGCTTATCACTCCCTCGTACTATAGCAATAGTTAACGAACTGTGACCAGTAACAACCTCTGTAGTTGTACAAGAAAAATTAATCTTGCTCCTACAAACTTAATTGGTCCATTAAGTAGCTCTTCTTGTGCTACATTATTAGGAGTCATAGTAAATGTGTCCACGGTCTTACCTCGATTTCTGGAAAAGTATGCGTTTTCGGACTCCACACATGATGAAAAATACTCTATTGACAATTATCTATCGATCCCACCAATTTTGAGTCTATCGCTCGTAATAACATTTAGGGGTGATTTTCTCAAAACCGCGGGGGTGTTGACCCAAAATATCATGGATTCCTTCGTTTTAGGTTGTACACAAGCGACCTGCCAAATTTGGGCCGAATCGGTTGGCCGTGTCTGAGGCCTTCCCCTTGTGAGAGCCGGTGGAAGCGGTATCGATTTGAGAAGATCCCTCCCGAAAGCAACCAAAATTTAACACCTAAATGGTTATGACTTCATGAACAGTGGTATGTATACTATAAGCTCAGTAATTAATATCACCAATGCCTATCACATGAATTTCTGTTAGTCGTTCTCTATTGCATGGTATCCCTCACCACCAACCTCTTACAAGGGGAGGCCGCCAATTGTGAAATTCAGATTCGATTCATACTGGGCATAATAAAAGCTCATGGCCAGAGGTGTAATGTGGCAAAGCACCAAGATGCACTTCTCAGCCGTTGTCGAGAAAATCGACAGTTAAAAGAAACCGTTGCGATGAAATACTCTCTACGATTATCAGTTTTCTACAGCGTCGTGGCGCAGCGGTAAGTGCTCGGGTTAGTAATCCGAAGGTCCCGGATCGAATCTCTCGCCATGCAATTTTTTTTATTATTAGTTTTTTGTATTTCAAATATATAAACTATTAATGAATTGCTTATGCATGTTGGTGAAGGTGGATCGCTCTCAAATTGTACCGCCTCCATTTTTCCGTTTTTTTTAACAAAGGTGTACCAAAGCTCTCCCGTCTGCACTGATTTTCGACGATGTTCCACAGGGAATTGGGTTCGTGGGGTCTCTATTCTAATTCTAACGTTTGACTTATGCTATGCGTATTCGTTTCGGAATATTGTTTATACGTCTTCCGTTAACTATACGTGGTTAACATTATGAAGACAATAACATTTGAGAAATACAACTGTTTGCGGAAAACATAATGATGTTCGAAGTCGCCAGTTTTTCCACGACAAACGACTTTCAACAACTTATTATATGCATAATTGTTGCAACTGATTGCCGGGAAATTATATATATATTCACAAATTTGAATTACAAAAAACAAATACTAAAAAAATTGCATGGTGCGAGATTCGATCCGGCGACCTTCGGATTACAAACCCGAGCGCCTACCGCTGCACCACGACGCTGTAGAAAATTATTAATCGTAGAAAGTATTTCAACGCAACGGTTTCTTTTAACTGTCGATTTTCTCAACAACGGCTGAGAAGTGCATCTTGGTGCTTTGCCACATTACACGTCTGGCCATAAGCTTTTATTATGCACAGTATGAATCGAATCTGAATTTCACAATTGGCGGCCTCCCCTTGTTAGATAGCTAACGTATGTAAATGTAGACATCGTATACTAATTACCCTTGTGCTTGCAGTGTTCAAAAATTCTGAAGCTGAACTTTTTGATGTGCTGCATCATTTCCGCGCAAGCAGTGAAGAAACTGATTCTCTGGTAAGCCGTCACATATAACTATTCCATAATTCGCGTAACTGTCGAACGAATGTGGAGTATTTTTAGGTCGCATGGTGGTCAGTAATAGAGCGAAAATGGTATCCCCATAAAGGAACCTTGCGACGTATGCAACCTGACAATGCTGGAGAGGAAGCCTCGGGCTGCCGTAGACAAATCTTTGGCGCTGTGTAGTTGCAAATTAAAGCTGGGGAACCCACGTTAGGTTCGACTGCTGGAGCAATCCCCAGAAGCCTGAACAATAACAATCCATATTGAGTTGTGAGAAAAACCGGAGTGGCGGAAGAGCGTCTCCACAAGTGTAATTTGTTGGATGCCATGGATTGTCCACTTTCAAGAAACTCGTCCGACACGGAAATACAATAGCTATCTGTTCATTGTGCAGTGTGTACATGAACTGTTGCTAGGCGAAGATTAATGGATTGCCCCGAGACAGGCAAAATTGGAGTCTACAGTAGAAGAGGGATTGGCTGGTGAATGTGCGCGCTTCTTCCCGTAGTAGGTGCCTACCACTTTATGCCAGACAACTGCTAACAGCTCCAGATGCCCGACCGAGTGCTATCTGTAGCTACAAGTGCTCTGAATATGGCGAACACTCATACCTTGAATTGGAATAAGGAATACTGACAGTGTAATCTTGACGGTTATATACCAATCCAGGAAGTGCTCTAATTACACACGCTTAATGACTAGAACATAGCCTTGTTTGCTGCTCATAGCGTGCAAACGTTTGTCTTACAAGGTAAATGTGGTATCATCTGAATGTCGAGGTGCCGAATCCACATCAGCAACACGCATCGATACCACAGATAACAGCGATGTCTCACAGCACTCCGGAGCAGCCCCCATCTGCACAGAGGTCGATATAGAGTGAGGCTTTGACTCTTTCCATGCCAGATCATGACCTCTCATCAAGCAGCAAACGTGATCAAGCTGGGACACAAGTGCCATTCAAATCTCAGATGGAACTGTACTTTTGTAAATGTTGAATTTTACTTCAAGAGAGGAGTGTGTGTGTATCAGGAGATGGTAGTGGTGGTGGTTGTTTGTGGGACGCTCAACTGTGCGGTCATCAGCACCCATACCAAGTCCCCATCATTTACCCAGTCCAATGTACCCACTGTCATGAATGATAACACCACTCAGTCCCCAGGCAGTGAAAATACCCAACCCGGCCAGGGATCAAACCCTGGACCCCATGACCCCTTTGAGGTGGTGATTTACAGTTTGAAGCATGCTCCGGTGGCAATGGATTTTATGATGTGACGTGATTATTCTTGTGATGAAGTGAACTGACGTGCCACAGGTTGCAGTTGTGATCAGCCATCTCCCACAGGTTTTGACCACAGTTATGACCGGACGACTGTAGTTTCTTCAGGTCAGAATGAACATTGGATAATGGCACTGCACAGTAGGCTTCATCAAGAGTGGAAATCAAATTTACGTATCACAAAATAAGCTGTTTCAGTGACTATCTACAAAGAGTACCCCACACAGGTACCAGTAACTATGTTTTTATTAGCGACTGTCGCACCTCGAGAATCGCTGCAGTGACCAGGTACTGTCAGATGTTTTCGTTTATTCCAGTCTTTCAAACCGGACTTTGATCACGATATGAAGTCCTTCAGTCAGTAATGACCCTCTTGAGATCAACAATATGAAAGATGTGCAACTTGGGGACAATATCTTCCAGAACAATACATAATTTCATATCACGATGTATTCTCATACGAACTGTGAAATTTACAGATAACGTAAAGCGTACCTGTTCTACACAATGTCCTAATGTGATAAACCATCTTATATGAATACATACATCTGAAATGCGTACGTCTGTAGCCAGTAGCCGGTGTAATAAAGACAGAAGGAACACAAATGGAAGTGCAGCGACATCAGTAACTCAACATTCAACATATTACTAACTTTGCATTCTTGCTGTGTGTGTCTTGTGCCTACAACGATCGTTGCAGTAACTGTTCTAGTAACTGGTATTCAGTTCAATCTTCTATGTCCCTATACGTGACTAAGATTGATATTGCTATCAAGCTGTGATGGTTACTTAGTGACACAGTTTACCTCAGTCACAGCTTCGATGGGCAACAAAAATTTTATGTTCAGTATTTTGCGTCTTTATTGACGAAAATCAGAAATTTAGACTGCCACAATTTACTCATTTAGCGGTATAATACAGTAAGAGCTCGACGGAATGCGAATAACAATGCAGTTAGGAACTGGGGAACTGAGTGCTTGTCACCTCAGCTTACATTCCGTGTATATACATAGAAGTCGTCCATCCAGTGTTGGTGAATGAGAGCACTTACCGACTTCCAGCAACCTTTATGCTCTACTCCAAACCTTTCCTTAACATTTTCACGGATACATGCTTCAAATCAATTAACAGATTAACTAATTTACGGACGGCCTAGTCTGCAGCTCTCATCCATGGGATTCGTTTGACAATCAGGGTTTGCTTGTACATTACATTTTTAAGACCTGCATAACGCACAGATTTTCAGATACGTAACACAAACATGGTAATATCAGTTCAGTAATACGTCTGCATTAAAAATAACAGAAACCCACTTAGTAGTAACGGAAACTTCTTTATTCTTTATAAGAAACTGAAAATATTTTGCCAACCAGTATTTGAATAATACATTACTTCGTTCATAAAAATTATCTGAGTGCGAATAGTACTAATCTTGTTCACATTCATAAGCAGTAAAGCCATAGTAAAATTTATAGCGAAGTTACGCATATGAATTAAATCAGAGTTGGATAATATTACTACAATGAAACGTGGACAGAGAATTGTATGGGCATCACAGAATAACAAGGTACTTTTATTACTGCATACTGATGTTCTTTAAGGAGGACTGAAGGAAAGCTTGTGATGTGCAAGCACATTTTGCACTGCCAAATAAATTCCTCATCAACAGAGTTTCCATCACATACAATTGTCCAAACTTGCTTCATTACGTTAGCATCTGTTGTTTGTTGAAAAGCTAACCAACTTCCAAACAACCCAAGTAACATTGGATAAAACAAATGCTAACTTTGTGCAATTATTACATGTAAAATTACATATTTCTACTTGCTACGTAATAGAAGTTTCAAAACTAGATATACAAGACTATTGAACCTGAGTAATACAATCTGTGCAACCCATCAATCTGATCACTAATAAATACAGGGTACTTCACAATTCCTGGCACAGGCTTTGACAGCAAGCTTAGTAGACATAGTTTTGGTAAGGAGCTCATGTCCAGAAATGTACAGCCCCTTATACAATCTGTGAAAGCCTGTGTTAGGAATTGTGGAACACCCTGCACATGGGGTACAACACCGAGAGCAAACTGTAGATTTTGTATGTTTCTTCGGGTGGCGAGGACAAAATTCATTCGTATCAGCTTCAGTGCATCCGAACAGAAAACAGTAAGCCATCCTTAATGAATATATTCAACTCCCAAATTGGCTTTTTGGAATTTTAGAGAAGTTTTTCGCAGTATATTTCAATGTAACGTATGTAACAAAATTACAACTTCAATTATTGTACAGTTCAGCAGCGTTATAGCGAGTCGCGTGACTGTAGTGCCGCAACGAATGAGTGCATTATGGCAGGTAATATTGAAATTCCGGTAAAAAAATTTTATAATTAAAATTATGGAGTGGGTCACTGCAGTTTACAATGTTTATACAAGTCTCTTAATTTTCACGTTATAAAGAGGAATTACATAGCTGCTCTACATTCATATGATCATCTTGCACAACTTACTGTATTAAAAAAATTTCTTTAGTCCACTAGCTCCACTTTATTCCACTTGCATTGAGTTCATTTTAGTGTGAAATAACCACACCAGAGTAACAAAGCTGCTGAGTAATAAAACCACGTTTGACAACTTGGTGTTTTTCTTTTACTACAAAATATATCTATATTTAACGTATTTGTCACAGCTGAAGATGACCTCACCTCTGAACTGGTTCAGCGTTTTTGACTGTGTAAATAAAAGGCCAATACAGTGATGGATTTCTTTCAGTACACTTAATTCGAAAAACATGGTATACTGCCTACCTATTACCTGCAAAATATTTATAGCTTTTGTTGCACCTGCCTCACTTATTCAGTGAATTCATTTCATTATGCACATTAATATAACAAGTTGTGTTAGACTAACATGGAGGCAATAGTGTTACCGTCTCAAGTAACATACTTCATCACTTGTGGTAGCTGCATCTTCCACACGTTCTCTGCAGCAACATTGTTGCACAACAGAGGCAGAGGCAGAGACTAATGGTAAGGTAACATATTTACATACGCAATATTCTACAGTTAAATACAATCAGCGAGTAAAAACGAAATAGCAAAGTTTCATTGAAGGGGCACACACACAAATAGCTTGTGAAGAATGTATGAAGTGAAACTAAACCCAGGTATATTTTTCCTAGTACTACTGCTGGTGCTGCTCTTGCTCTTGAGATTTTTTTGTCCTCTTGGTCACAACTGATTTCATAGCACTACATTACACCAGTGGTAACTGTGGCTGGTAAGTGATTGAGACACACAATTTACTCCTCACGTAACACGTTTCTTCGTTTCCTGCTACCTTGTGTCATTAATTCTGGACAGTCTTTTGTTGATGTAGTTCAGTGGGGGGGTCTACACACACACTGGAAGGCGGGTGGTAGTTTCCTGTGCCACACTACACACTGCACTCTTCTGGTTATCCTGCCTCCCTCTAGTAATATTCTGATAGAAATCCTGAGTCAGGACAACTTAGGAACGGCTGTCCATACAGCTAACACTGTTTGTTGAACTTTTTAAGGAACACCCGGTTCTTCCTCATCTCGCTGGTTCGTCCTGGAAACATCGGAATGGGACTCCCACTAAGGCTGGCATCTTGCTCTGTATTCATTCTAAGCTTCCCACTCTCAAGCCACATGGAAGTAGTCGTCCATTGTGTAACTGGGTAACCCCTTTTTGATGGTAGCCATTTGTCAGGATGAGCATTACTGAAAAGGGCAGGGAGAGTTCTTCCTTGGCTCAGGTATGAGGTAGAATGGAACAGCATTTTTATGCAAGATAACTTATTGAAGGACTTTTACAATGTTTTCCTTACTGGATTGTTCTGGCTGGGAGAGCGGCAGCTGTGTCGTTTGCAAAGCCTTCTGCTGCGTGAGCGGCGGCGTCTGATAACGCCTGGCAGTGTATATCTCGTGTCGCTGTTTCGCCCAGTTGACTGGAGACGCGCGTCGTGAGGTGGCCCGTTTAATTATTGAGGACGAAGTCGTGAACCGGATGGTGATACCTTGCATGTGGCGTCCCAGTGTTTCTCTCTCTCTATGCGGCCGCGTGTGACAGTGTTGTGCGTCGGCCAGCGGAGCGGTGTGGCGGGAGAAGGCCAGTGTCCCGGACTCGAACAACGGACTCGAACAACGGACTCCAGCTTGCCAGTCTTCGGCTGTCAGGTCTTCATCCCAGCTCACAGGTGACTGCTGATGTGAGGCCGTCTCCTTCCCGTCCTCACGAGTCACCCGGGTACGTAAAAAATCAGGCTTGGAATACCTTTTAACTTCTGTCTTCTGGCGGCGAGGCTGCTGCTTGCTATTCCATTACAGCGGCGGACTTGGTGCGTCTGTGGATGATGTAGTCTCTTCTTGCATGACGGTCTTCAGCACCGAAACTGACTGAAAACTACTCTTGTCGGGCCCACTGCGTCTCGCGTATTTGTTTACTTCAGTACACTGGAGGTGAACGACTTCGCGGTCATTGCCTCTTCTGTCACGTTGAAAAGCTTCTCGAAGAATTTTCTTAACGTCAGTCATTGGCTCGTGGAATGTAGGCGAGGGCTTTTGATGACATGTGACAATTTAGAAACACGTGAGCCGGTCGGGTGATGCCCTGACGGCTGCCCCAACAGCTGAACTGACAGCTGAACTGACAGCTTCAGCTTATGTGGGGAGGGCGATGGCTTCTCCTGAACGTGCTGACTTCACAGTCATTGCCTCTTCTGCCCTGCACGCTGTTTGCTGATGTGTAACTCCTCTAAACTAAACTAAGTTTTTCATTTATTTTCTAATTTCTACTTCACATTGATTCCACTAATTTATTTACCTATCTGAAGTACCACTCAACAACTCGTCTTTAAGACTGCGTTCAGCTGAGTATTCTTTGAGGCAATGACGTGTTGCGATTGACTGATGCAGAAACATGTCGGGGAATCCACAGCATGTAGTCACAGGCAGTCCTAAGCTTCTCTTTGTACCTTGGTTTCTTGGCTCTTATGCTGGACAATTCAGCAAAGGTGAATCAAGTACATGACAGGAAGAAGTGTCCTGGCTGGTTGGCAGGTAGAGCTTATTTGTCACAGATTTAACACTTTTGTGGAACGATGTTGGCCTACAGGCAACTTATGTACCTTCACAATGGAACACTGCAGGTGGAGATATTTTATGCCTTTTGTCGAGCTGACTGGACATCATGTAGTCTTTATATTAACAAAGGTGCAGAACCATCTTCTCCAGTAACAGTCCTAATTCTCCTCGTAGTCATCACCAAAATACAAATCAAGACTATTAGAGCAGATGTCCGTGTGGTCTAGGATGACCGACTACTCCGACACACTGCATCTTCTGAGAGGCTGTGTACTGAAGTGTGTTTTGAACAGAATAGACTGGTGCCTCAATTTCGGCATCAGTCCCCCACAGTGTTTCGTTACTTTCACTACAATCTTCTGTTCACATTTGGTGCCAACCACATTACTTTCATTCTGTCCGTCGGGAAGACCCAACCCACTGCATAACGTCACAGGCATTGTGGAACACCAACCTCTATCTCATTTGTTTACGTATCTCAGATCAGTGCGTATGTGCTGTGCTTCTCTCCAGAATACTCTCTGTAGTAATGGCTCCAACAAGGTGTTACCATTTTCCATTATTCCCAACTGAGTCTTCTGGTGATGATACTTCGAAGATCAGCAACAGTTACGCTTTTGTGTGCTTTCCGTATCTCACATAAATCACTTGTTGCAGAGGAACGTCCCAACTGCAGGTCACATTGTTCCCAAGTGAGAGTAATTGTGGGTGATTGATCGGAGGAACACAGCTGTCTACACATCCATTATAGCCTCATCTGTTCTCACCATCCTTTCGTCAGCCTTGATATCCGGGATTGTTCTGAAGCTTGTGAATACCAAGATTCTTGCACAGGTAAATTACCAGCCTTGTCATATAACCCACAGATTGGAGGACCACATTTTGTCTTCTGTTTTGCACACCTAGTCTCCGACTCGCCTTGAAGATGGCTGGGAGGTTTCTAGCCGAAGTATCGCAAGAACAATTGTCGCTGTCCAGAGTGCACACCCGAAAGATGACGGAACATTATATCCGCCGGGAAAACTTGAAGAATCAGTGCAGTGGACAGTCAGGACACGTGTAGTGACACTGGGTTTACACCCATGCAATTCAAATGGAGAGTTGGGAAGTGCAGTGCTCTAATAATGTCTGCCACACCTTCTGTGTTGTGAAGTAGTGTGACAGGAAGTAGGCGGAGCCTCTGCATATTTAAGCTCGTGCTCAGCACTCATAACCATCAGTTGACTGCGTAGCAGCGAGGAGAGCTCCGCCTACCATCCTAAGGGAGCCAGGGTATAATTAATTTTATTTTATCTTGTTAAAGTTTGACATCATTAGACACTTTCATCTTATTTAAAGATTGGTATCTAGTATTTCTTAAAATTTATTCACAGGTCTGATGATGGTTTTGTAGAAAGAACCGAAACCGGTCACCTGTATCATTAAAACATACATGACGTGATCAAGACTGAACTTTAGTCAAAATATAACAATTAATTGATCACTGCTTTCCAAAAATGTTTACCAAAAGTGGTATTACTATCCTTCCAGCAGTTTTAATTTTACATTCTCTGTCTCATTTGTTTTTGAATGCACCTTGTATGTCCATTGGCTTTCACTTTTTCTCTCTCCACCTTAACACATCTTGCACCAGTTTCCTTCTAATGAATTGCATGTTGCAGTATCATATAAGAGGACCCTATGTCATCTCTTGATCACTTTGACATCTGTGTGATGGCCCTTATCTTTTTCTTCACTGGCATCACTCAAATTTTCAGAAGCAAAAAGTCGATGTGGCCATTCCCAAAGTGAAACTTGTGGGCTGATTTAATGGCCGTGGTTTTTAAGCTTGCCAAGTATGTTGGCTATGACAGAAAATAATATTTAGTTATTTCCATTATCTAATGACTGGCTAACATCCTCCTTCAATGATAGCTGAGCCTTTATTTAAAACCACTTACTAAGTTTGGTTATCATTTGCCACATGCAATTCCACAGTCTTCAAACACTTCATATAAGTAAACCATGTTGTAGGTTATACAATTTTTTACTTACTGCGCTATTGGCCATGCTATTATCGAGCACACATGAAAAGAGCATACCAAAATCAGGGTAGTAGGTAACTTTTGTACTGTTTATAGCACTAAAAAATATTGTGACAAGGCTATTTAATTTTCCACTATGAGCCATTATTAAAAATATGTTAACGATATGCTCAACGTCGCACAATATGTGGCACACAATTTATCAATCCACATTTGAATCCCTATATACATAATAGTTTGTATTTTGTGCAAAGCATGCTAAGGAGCATTGTAGAACGTGACGATATGTAGACAATATAATATTATTATGAAGATTCTTTTACTTCAGAATCACGTTGTATTACGTGTAAACCGCAACTAATCTTCTAACAGCATCAACACACATCGTCAGGTTCTAGTTAGCGGTTGTAACTTCTGCCAGAGATACACCACCAAAGACAATATAGAAGTTAATTGATGATGGAAGAACCTATAACTGCGGGTAAGAAAGGATGTCTTACATCTAGCTGGGCAAAAATTTCACATGACTGAGGAGTAACATTTTGAATATTTTCAAATTATGGAACATGCAACGTACATACTAGAAGTACAAAATACGACACTATGTCATCGAACAGAACTTTATTAACTTGTGATTGGTACAAACATTTGCAACAAAAGTTTTATAATGCTTGAAAGAACCAACACTCATGTAAGATCTTCAGAAATGGTAATGCAAAATACCGATTTTTCTTTTCGAAGTTAGTGAATTCAAATGACATAGTACAAATGTAAATTAAGATAAATTTGTGGAATACAAATATTCTGCAGAGTTTTTCTGGATAAGGAAACCCTCACAAAGCACAGAAATTCCAATTTCAATAATTACTTTGAAAACTTTTATTACTAGTATACATGTGTAGTTTTCAGAAAGTAAAAGAACATGAAAAACTATAGAATTTTACACTAAATGTTTAATACATATCGTGATAGTGTATTTATGTCATATCTAGACTGTAATGAGATCAACAAAAATTTAAATAAGGGAACTGTGGCTTCTTGAACTAGTAATTCCTTTCTCAGACAGATTTGGGCTGCCGTGTGGGTGAGCCCTGGCCTGACAACCAAGGTGTGCAGGGAGTGATCTGCTTCATCCGCCAGGTGAGTTCGTCTGTCGGGCAGTGGGGTATTCCCTGTATTTACCCTTGAGCAACACTAATCACACTGTATGAAACAGTGAATGAAATTTTCCAATTCTTAAGCAGAACACTGGCTGTGAGGTACGCAGGTGACACATAAGAAGTGTTAAGGAGCATGTATGTGCATAATACATAATATAATGTAAAAACACTGTCACATTTGTACGAATTTAACATGTAACCAACACAGCTGCATTCAACAAACACATTTTTCATTAAAAAAATACCGAAGTGACATGTACAGGGCGCTCGTATTCTTGATGTATCCCATACCAACGTAATATAAGCAGTGTATAAACCTTAACTTACGTAAGAGGCACGAAACTCCAATGTCATAAGCAGCTTAATCACTAACGTATTTAAGTTCGATATAATTATATCATATGAAGCAACATAGATGTATTACTATGTGTGTTATTTATAAAGTATATTAATATGACAAGATGGCAATGTGTGTGTCAATAAACAATTCATATCAAGTAACTGGCCCTCCATAAGCTAATGCATGATCATATTTAATTGCCAGACAACACAGAAATGTAACAAGAAGTGCTTTACAATGTAACAAGGCATCAGTCATATTAGTAATATGTAATTAAGACAAGGGGGGCGGGAGGTGAATATTAACAGGCAACCAGTATTACAGATCATACTAGGAGTGCTTGTGACATTTCTATACACGTAACTATTCACTGCAAAGTGAATTATTTGCAACTGAATCACAGAAGTGTGCACAAAACTAAATTTACAAGAAAATATATAATATAAATATGACAAATTTGTAATATAAGCACTGTTACAGAGGCTCAAAAGCACGTGAGTAATAATACATCCTCATGAGGCTGCATATAAAGTTCAATTAACACTGTAGACATTAGAATTATTAATACCATGTCATGTACTTGATCCTGTCGTATTTTTATAGGATATAATCAAGTTTCGTATCATATTACGATTATTTGCATGTTCTTAAGGTTTTGAACAGTATGCAGTCAAGAATATGGCTAATGAAAAGGCTAAAGAACACAGAACAAATGGATTGCATTCCCACTTTACGTCTTGTTTATTTCAAATGCAAATGATGGAATCATAGAATAAGTGTATTAAATTCTCACTTACACTGGTAATATAGTTTTCATAAACCATGAATTCTTAGAGCTAGAGGAAACAATGTTATGGAAGGAGGCCAATACGAACTCTGAGAAAAACATTTGCTAGTGGGTTTCTACTTTCCATTATTGTTTCTGTTGACTGAACATCCAATAATTTGAAGCTGCTTTATACACTGCAGTTCCTTTTAACGTCTGATACTTTGCGAATGATGTTTTAGACATCTGCCATCAAGCAGGTAAGTGCCCTCGTTATGAAACACTGGATGAATGAACTCTTTGTGCATCCTGAACTGCACTGCCTGAAGACAAGCACACACTTTCTGACAAATACTTTTCTTGTGTTGTTGAACGTTTTATGCAAGATCATACCTCTTACTGAGTAAATCCTGACAGCAATTGTATTCTCATTGTAACAATTATTTACTGCATTTTAAATAGTTACATATCTGCAGACCCAGGAAGCTATGAGATAGGCAAGATGTAACTGGTACTGCATGTCATGAATTTGGTTAGTCTTTTAGTAACATCAGTGGAATAGTATTTAGGTAAAAAAATGCTTTCCTGTGTCAATCTTCGTGTGATTTGTATTAATGATCTGCCTGCAGTTGTGAATGGTGTGGAGTGCAATTTTACCATGTTTGTCCATGACAACACCCTTTCCGAGTTTCACATCACCCTTCGCATCTTGTTAGTCAGATACGGCATATGGTATTCTGTCTTGGAAGTATTGGCCGTCTGAAAGCCTTTTATTAATTCAGTAACACACGGACAGAGGACATTGCTGTGTACGTTGAACAGAAGTTCTCAATCACATTGAATGGGAGATTACTGAAGCATTACTGCTGACCTCTGATGGATTTGATGCAATGAGGTATATAATTGTAAGTTTACCTAAAGATCGTAGGGGAATGTTATTAAGTGATGGAGATAGTCGTGTGATTAATAGGAGCAGTGAATTTGAAAGTGAGTATATCGTCATTGATGCTGTCACTGCTGTTATCGTGTGACTGTTCTTGCAGTGGCTATCTATTTCAAGAATGTTTGTTTCCAACAACTAATTATGGTTGTTTTGATCTTGCGTAAAGACATGTGTGTGATGTATGTTGTTCTTTGATGGGCATTTGACATCCAGTAAATGTCTGCGTCTGAAATGATTTAACGTCAGTGGGCACCGACTGGAGGTTAATGGCTGTTAGCAATATAGTGGATGGGAGCAACTTGTGTTGGAAAAGGTTTGGTCAGAGTAAGCTACGTAGCGTTCTGTTAAACCTCGTTTTTTCCATTGTTTCAAAGATTTGTTATTGCATTTGATGTAGCGTATCTTTCAGTATTGCCTTGGCTCCAAGCTGTCTAAATAGTGTTAATATTTTCATTCAGTCTTTATTATTTGCTGAATTGCATGCCTCCTTCATTCGTTGACTTCGTTTAGATGATTAACTTCTGATTTAGAAAACAGGTTTTGTCTCAGTGTTCAAAGAACTTTCAAAATTTGAAGGATTTGTGTTAGTCAACTGTATTGTTCTTATGAATTCTCTTAAATTCATGCTCTTAATTCTACTCTTGACGTACAAATTTTGAAATATATTTAGTTATATTGGAACAAGTAAGCCCTCAGTCACAAATATTAAGTCAAAATTGACCTGGTTTCGACGCTAGTATGTGCGCCGTCTTCAGAATTAGACTAACTGTTCTAAAACATATTAGGTATGTAGTACATTAATAAAATTAAAGTTTGTACTGCCTGAAAAGATTCAGTTCTTACAAGTCACATTAAAAAATCTGAGCCAGAAAGGTGACGTCATGAACAGTTGAGAGATGGCGAGCCGCTAAGGGCTGCTCGTACTGTGAACAAGGGCGTTTTAATAAACGTTGTGAAGTGTTACTCTTCTTTTTGAGACAAAGTTCTCGCTCCAGATACAGCTTGGCATGCATTACTGTTAACTTGCTTAGGTGGGGCCAGAAAGGAGTTAAGTGTTAGGCAATTTCGAACAAGTCACAGAAAGCCAGATTAATACAATGACAGTCAAGAGGCAGCAGTTGTGTTGGTAGCACCACATTCCTAGGGATTTAAATCAACTGTGAACTACACTGGGAACGTCTCATTCTTCAGATGTTGACGAAAGTGCTCAGCCACTTTTGCATCATGAATGCTTTCTCGCGTTGGAGACGGTAAGGTAGCAGTAGTAGGTTTGTTTCTGTACACTATGACATCATACAGCACAATCTTCTGAACCACGTGATTTCTTCCCCGGACTTCATTGCTTCGTGAAGTAGTGGACCCTTCTGTAAAAGAAGTACAAGAACCTCCTGTTTCAAGTATTCCCAGCTGGCTAAACGATTTGCCAGTGCTGCTCAGTACATTTCTGATTTTTTGCTATCAAAGACTCCATTGTATCTGAACAAAACTCATTCATTTGGTGTCACACATGTGAAATGCTGACAGTTACTTAACCTGTCATTGCTCAGTATGCTGCTCTGTAACTTTGTAACCTCGTTCTCACTGAGCTTAAAAGGTTGTGGAATATTACTCCAAAAGTAAACTGCACCATTGTCCCCCACCACTTGTAATGTCCCCACAGAAAATACCCTCCACCACACAATCATTTTCAGTCAAACCATCCACATTCATTCACTTTGGAAAAGTTATCTGATCTGATTTCCTCGTAATATATGCGGCGACAGCTCGTCGACGCCAAAGTATTTTCTAGTGCGTTTATTCTTTGAAATAACAGATGCATATATGCATTCTCCATGGTTGTTAAAGTGGTGAGGACAGCTTCTGGAGTATCTGTTGAGGGATTGACGTGTTTCTGAGAGATACATATTCTGCTTTTCTTCTCGCTAAAGCGAGCCAATTAACATTTGTGCCGCTAGCGGTTTGTTTGAAGAGAAAGAGACTGTAAACGGAAAATTTGGACGTGGAATCACCGGAGATTTGGACATGTAATGGAGATGGATTTAATACACGATTTCCTCCATAAATAAGGTTTGTGACTTTTTTGTGTGGAGTGAATGAACGAATGAGTTTTTTCTGAATCATTTGATGATCACGTTGGTCCTGTAATTAGTGGGGAAGTTTCAGCTGTGTCGAAGAGAGCCTGCCATCACTGAGTGTGTTAAATCGTCCAAAAAGGCTTCGTACACATCTGGAATTCGCAATCTTGCGTAAAAGGAACAAATTGTCCATACCATTGATTCTCCCGACTGACTGCAGTGTTTAATAGTAATAAATTTGAAGATCTCTTACAGCAAGCCAGCCGCTGATTAGCAAGAAGAAGGACTCCACCAAAGATTCTATTTGGCTGATTTCACGTATTGAAATATATTATAAACTGTACATAGATAAAGGAGAGAAAGGGAGCGAATGAGAAGAGATAATACTAATAATCCTCCATTAGTCTAATTTTTCGCCTGTCTTATCACGGATCAGCCGAGAACTGGGAGGGCCTTACTTTACTGTATAGACGTATGTGTGAAGGTGAAGGGATTTTAAAGGCAACAGATACACGTCTATACAGACAATACACAGAGATAGCGGCTAGCTGCGTTCATCATCTATTCTTACATAAAGAGACGGCAATTCATTATTCGAACGTTTAAAAATGTTAAACACGCATTCTACTCTGCTGAGCAGCATGTGATACGACACCTTGCCTAAGGTAAGATGAAGCTTGCGAGTTTCACAATTGACAGCTGTTTCCGGGCTACATGTAACTTCACATCTGTAGGTGATACCTGAAAGATTCCTACATGTGACCCCCGCATGGTGTTAGGAAAGCAACACACCTGCCTACTAGACAATAGCTGTCTGTATCAATGTATGCGAAGACCTTATGAAACAGAGAAAGAATGACTCACAGTTACAGGGGCACATACCTAGGAAAAAGCGGGCAGCTATTTGTGTCGAAAGAACAACGAGAGCATTAGAGAAATTCTACAGAACATACTGTTGAGAAGCAACCATGTCCCGTCCTGCAGTGAAGTCGTGCAGGTAACCCATCAGCTACTCACTAGAGGAGAAAATACTGTGAAATGATATTGTTGGGGCGACGAACAACATGCCTACCGAGTAGTCAATGCGACTAGAATAGAAATACTTACCTGCTAACCAACTCACTACACTATTAAGTTACCACCAAAATTGGGTAAGTAACCCTAACTAGTGTCTACGACCTCTTCCCTTGGCTGACATGTTCTTCAAACATACTGACACCACACACTTCGTAGCAACTGCCACCACATGCAATGACGTTATCAATTCACTGGTACCATCTATGCAGCTTTCCTCAAGTAGGCAGTATTGCATTCAATGCTGAAGACTGCACTGCCTTCATTTAAGCAGCTTGGATCTAGAGCACGACACAAACATCTGTTCTGTCAGTGCTGACGGAATACCATCGCTTTGTCACAACTAAATTGCCAGATTTCCCTCATATTCAGTACTACCTGGTGCAGTAGAAATCGGGGGAACTATCCCATTGGTAATGTGAATTCCTCTGTCCAAAGGGAACCTAGTAACAGCTAGTTGGACTGATTTCCTGTAAAACCTAGAATGCCTCAGCTCAATTCCTCTATCTGCCAATAACGCCATCAGCATCGTGAGTGCAGTTACCGTAACACCAAAGAAGCATATACCCTGAGGTTATCGAAAGAATGTCTTCTTCGCTGACAAGACGTGTGACATCTTCCTGTCAGAAGAAAGGTGTGCACTGGAGATACTTCAACTCAGGACCTTTGCCTTTAGTGTTGAAGTGCTCTACAGACTGTTACAGGCACGCTCCAGCAACGTTTCCAAACTAACTTCATCGCCCCCTTCTATAGAATTCTGGAACGCGAATTGCTAATCAAGATTGTTAGGATGTACACCAAGCCGGCTTTCGCCCCCACACGAAACTGTGTGCCAAGTCCGGGCCCTCATCACATACTCTAGCAAACTTCTTGAAGGTAATGGAAACATTTACCTTCATTTATTTATGAGCCATCTACTATATCGTCTGGATACAGGACCTACTATATGAAGTGATGTAGATAATCCCAAATCTAAACAATAAAGCTTGTTGCAACCATGTTTTGTGACCTATCACATCACTATAGCAAAATGAGTAGCTAGGAATTCCTCCAAATTGGCTCACCTGAATTGCAGTGTTAGTCCCACTGAAGTTAACGCATTACATCGTGGATGCGCCAGAAACAGCTTTTAAGAAATTTGGTTACGCTGCCGATTGGGTCATAGGAACAAGGCACAATTTTTCTTAAAATATGGAAGACGTCCTGACATCTACTTTGTCTACACTGACAATACTTCTGAAAACAGAGGTTAAGCTGTGCCTGTCCTTGGAACACCGGGACTCTGGACAAAGGCCAACAACCTGAAATTGACCTAAATATCTTTCCTCCCTTGGCCACGCAATGCGAGAAAAGCAAAAAAACAAGCTCCAGAACGATATTTTCACTCTGCAGCGGGGTGTGCACTGATATGAAACTTCCTGGCAGACTAAAACCGTGTGCCCGACCGACACTAACCCGGCACCTTTGCCCTACGCGGGCAAGTTCTCTACCATCTGAGCTACCCAAGCAGAACCCGTCCTCGCAGCGTTACTTCTGCCAGTAACTCCTCTCCTACCCTCCTAACTTCACTGACGCTCTCCTGCAGAGCTTTCAAAACTAGCACTCCTGGAAGAAAGGATATTGTAGCCACAGCCTGGAGGATATTTCCAGAATCGAATTTCACTCTGCAAGATAGCTTCTGTGAAGTTTGGAAGGTAGAAGACGAGGTACTGGCGGATTTGAAGCTGCCAGGATGGGTCTTGAGTAGTGCCTGGGTAGCCGAAATGGTACAGCACTTGCCCATGGAAGGCAAAGGTCCCGAGTTCGAGTCTCGGTCCGGCACACAGCTTTAATCTGCCAGGAAGTTTCTTATCCAGATCATGCCACCCGAGTGGCGCGCACTGAAACTCTGAAGGATGGTATAAGTGTTACGTGGCGCAGCACAAATTTTAATGAAGAGGATCTCTCCACTTTGGTACGTCGTTATGTGAACGATCGACGTTGTAATGACGGTTTGTTGTGAAAAATTACTGAAAAATGCCATAAACTGTTAGCACTGGATCGTGTAGTCTTCAGACACGTTTGGTAATTTGTTCAACATGCAGCTGTTAACATCGGAATTCGCGAAATCTCGAAGCCTCAGTGGATCCGAAATTCAGTGTCATTAGTAGTATCGTTTCAGTGATGTGAGTTTGTTTCGTAGATGTTTAAAAGCTTCCAGCTTTTTCACCGTGTTGAAGTGTACACACAGGGCTCGAGACATGCATATGCATATCCCATGTTAGTCAATCTGTCTCGGCGACTCACCCGGCCTTGTGCATGTGAGCCTGCCTGACAGCTGATGTTAGGACACCTGGGGCAGACAGCCTTTGCATACTCTGACCTAAATAGCACTGCCTATTAGAACTGTGTTAAGAATTTTATGTGAACCATTGAAATGATCGACGAAGAGCGCTTTCGCCACTCTTAACAATTTTCGTGTTGTAATCGTCGGCTGTCTTCTCTTCTCTGTGGGCGCACTGTGAGATCATGTCTGCTGCTAAGTGGAAACACCTGACTGGCCACTTTTCTCAGCATCTCGCCTCTAGCCACACCTCTACACCATTTTGAAACAACACTACAGAAAAATATAGAACGACTAAGTTTTATTTAACAATCACTATACAGATTGTAAATATATATATAACGGTTAGACAAAAATCTACATTTTACTGTGATGTCAACCATAACATATTTTGGGCCTGTTAAAATTTCAGTTTTGTAACTACATAGTTCCTGAGGTATTTTATATCTAAAGTTTCTTTCAGTATCTTCTTTTACTGCATGTAATTTGTAATATAGTGAACATATATACTTATTTTTTATTTTTTGTGTTATTTCAATGCAATGAAAATCTAAGGACATTCCCAATAACAAAAATAAAATCAAGACCGAAACAAAATTCAATTCGAACTAAAACTGGGGCCTTGTGTAAGCTAGGCCATATGTCAAGTGACAGTGGTAAGTATGTCTAAGGTTATACATCTTACTTTGAAGGAACTACAAGTCTCTGGGAAAGAGCATTGGACATATTCTTGTATATCTGATTCTGGCACAATAGAAATATATACGAGTGAAGGCGACTACTGACAAATGAAATTCATTAAGTTTTTGATAATACTTAGTTACGATGTTGCATTCGTGCATATGCGAAGAAATACAGAGGGAAAATTGGAAGATACGAATTAAATTAACACATGCACATACTTGTATGTTCTATTGTTAACGCTTCATTACATCTGTAGCGTTGTGTCAACAGACTGGAATTAGAGCTGCCTGATGCTAAATTCCAGTTGTGAAGTGATCTTGCCAAATCCCAGTACGGGTGCCTGAAATTACAAGCTGGAATATTTTCAGTCTAGGGAACTTGACGGAAAAGAATGAAAAAGCTCTGAAAAGTAACAGACCATAGAAATAGGTAGGTAGTGTGTGTGTGTGTGTGTGTGTGTGTGTGTGTGTGTGTGTGTGTGTGTGTGTGTGTGTGTGTGTGTGTGTGTGTGTGTGTTTTAGAGCCTTGTGTCGTTTGGTGGCAGATTCTTATCCTAACTTGTACAATCCTAGATCTGTCTGTGCTGGAAAGTGCCACAAGAAACTTCATAGTCTGTCCTGGAGGCAGTAACGTAAGTCCGGCAAGCTGTCATCTGAATCCCCATGGCATCAGTTATGGTGCTTACGTAGTATCACATACACGGTGCTCATAAATCGCACACTGGCCTCGTGATATGACCTCCCTGTCCCAGATTCTACGTTTTCCACCACACAGTCATGTTGCCCCAGCTTAAAAGCAGTACCTATGACTTTTCAGTGTCCCAGTTGCACTTTCTTATGTGCCTGTTGTTGATATTGTGGTCGTGTAAAACTACTATTGATATCTCGACTTCTTTGTGAGTCCAGTATGACAAATGATCCCTATTGCCTCAAATATTATTCATTTATCATTGAAGACTGCTCCTGTCATACAATTTGTTGACCACTTCATCAGCTGCTCTCATGTATCTGTTTCATGGTATATGAGTATTTTTGTTTTATTAGGTTGTGTGCTGAATTAAGGAACTTGCCTAGAACTAATCTTAGTAACGACTTTTGCCGTTCATTTTTTTTAACCAGAGAATCCTATTAATATTCCGAAAGTTAATTTCTAATATTACCTTTCTCCATATTTCTTTGTATCATGAATTACATTCTCCCTAGTCTGGTCATTTTAACAGCTTCATAATACGAGTGTGTCTTGGATTTCATCGCTTTTCCCCCCTTTATAAAAAATTAGGGAATTTATTTTCCATAAAACAAAAAATCACTAACACAAGAGATGATACAAGCATCAGCTACCCATGTGCAACTGCTATCTTAAAAAGGAAAATATCCAATTAGAGCAATTTTCCTCTTCTGACTGAGTATAGTAATTCATATAATGGAATTTATGCTTTATTATAGATATGACATTCAGTTTGCGCTGCTATAAAATTAAGTTAGTAATATGTTTTTGTTCTTTACTTTTCTCCATATAATGTAGCAGATGTGTATTAGTGCCTTTTCCAGTTCATTTTTGTGTCAGTTGTTAAAAATGAAAAGGTCACAATACGCACTCGGGTGAAATTAGTTCACAATGAATGTCTGACGTTGGAAACTAGGGTGGAATTGGGTGCCACTGACATCAAAAACTGCTGAACCTGGCCTTTCTTCATGTATCGACACCTTGCCATTGAAGTTCGCCTTTACACTACTACAGTGAACTTCAGTAACGATGAAGAACAAGCGGCTGAATTGGAATCCATGTCTTTTATTCTTGCTACCAGTTTTGACACCAAATGGAGTCATCTTCAGGCATCAAGCGTTAACTGCCATTCACAACCGTTCATGTGTTGTGAATGGCAAGTTACTCTTGGGGCCTGAGGATGACTAGATACCAAGCGAACTGGTAGCCAGATTAAACGACATCGATTCCAACACAGCCGCAGGCTTTTCTACTATTCAAGTACTTCATGTCCGTCTGAAGTGATGGGTTACCAGCGACATTACAGACGAAGGTCGTACGTATCTTTGTATCGAAGTTCAAAATTATGGCCGGAGTAATACTTTTATTCCGTTGCGTTGCGCGGTTTTAGTCCATGTCACGTATTTGTGCTGTGTGAGAAATGTTCCAGATGTCATAGAGGGTTTTCTTTATGTTAGTGCCTGCTACTGTTTAATCGTCTGATGTAACCACTTGTAAAAAACCGAAGTTCTAAACAGTTTTTGTGGATATTGTAATAAATAGCACTGTCGATGTTGAAATTCGTACGACACTGATCCTACAACAAACGTTTAACGGGAAGTTTACCACCTGTGAAGTGCGAGCACACGAGAAGTGTGAGCAAGTAACAAGTCAGGAATGGATATTAAACGTTTTGTAATTGTGAACAGTGGCCTACTGCTTTTAGCCAGTTGCACAGCAATTCATCAGACAACGCTGATGAAATAATTAACAAGCGACGGGAAGAAATAAGGACCTCTGTAACTAAAGCAGGTGAAGAAATTCAAGGAGACAAAAAGCTAACTAAGAAGAGTTGTATCAATGAGACATGTGAACAAGCTGTGAAGGCCAGGAAGAGAACAAGGACGGTACACATCCTGGACAGTATGTGCCGAACAACAGGAAGCAGGCAAAACCTTAAGAATAGAAACGAACAGGATTCGGAGATAATTCCTATACTGTATATGTCCAAGGCAATATTATTAACTTTAAAAGTGAAATCTGTGTGGATGCCTTTTTCCCAGCAGAACAGAGCCAGCAGCAAAGGATGCCGATGTTATACATTAGAGGCACTTTCTATGGGTATCCAATGGAAGCCCTACTTAGTACAGGTGTGGTATGGCTCTATGGCTCTATGGCTCTATGGCTCTCCCCCCCACCCCCACCCCCTCCCTCCCTTTGGAAGTCTTTTCGTTGTGCGCCTACCTGTGACTCAGCATCTCTGATGTATTATTATCATATCATCTATTAATATCTTCAATATTTATGTATTAAATGTACTAATGGATATACCCTGCGTCTGAAGGTTACATTACTGTGTAAAAATTTTAAGTAACTGGTTGAGAATTTCTCAAAATGACTTCTTTTCTTTGTACATTAATATAGGTGGTATGTCATGGTTCAGTTATTGTTTCTAACATTTTTCACCCTACCTCGAAACTTAAAAAAGCTTAGATGGTTCTCCTGACACTAGTTTCTTGCTATCTTCCTGACAGGAGCCAAAACAGCTAGCATATCAGTGATGCTCATTGAGCGATGGGGTTTGGGCTGCCATGTGGGTGAGCCCTGGCCTGACAACCAAGGTGTGCAGGGAGTAATCTGCTTCATCCGCCAGGTGAGTTAGTCTGTCGGGCAGTGGCATATTCCTTGTATTTATCCTCGAGAGTTATTAAATGCTGAAGATACACGGAGTGCCTTTCCACATGAGAACAATACAAAGGTTCAAGGAGAAACCGCAAACATAACTTAAGATGGAGAAAGAGCAATGAGGAAACAGAAGGATAATAAGGTACCAGGAAAAGATACGGTAACGGTAGAGATGTTGAAGGCAGGAGAAGGAACTCTTCAGAAAGAGCTATACAATCTCATAAGAAATCCCAGAGGAGTGGAAATCACCCGCCATCATCCCACTGCATCAAAAGAACAGTAAGAGAGATTGTACGAAGTACAGAGCCATTTCTGTACTAAGTGTACCTTATGAAGTTTTATCTTTAATAATACTTGAGAAACTAACGCCACTTGCAAAATATGTTGTAGGAATTCCCAGGCAGGCTTCCAGGAAGTACGATCGACCATCAATCGAATATTCACCACGAGACAAATCTGGGTTAAGTGTTGGGGATTCAACCATCTGTTTCTGGTAACGCTCGTGGCCTTCTCAAAGGGTTGTGGCAGTATCCTCAGGTTCAGTATGTAAAATATCCTGAGGGAGCTTAGTATACGCATTACGTTAATAAATGTGGTCAAGGTGTGCACAGCAGAGATGAAAGCCAAAGTCAAATACCGAGAGGAGCTGTCCAAGGAGTTACAGATCAGAACGGGTGATAGACAAGGTGGTATTTCACTACTATTCGACCTGGTCCCAAAGAAAGTAATCCGAGAAATAGAGGAAAAAGAAGGGGTGACACTAAATGGTAGGACAGATTTATTGTGTTATGCAGAAGACAGCGCAGTTCTAGCAGAATCAGTGGAAGAGACAGCAGAAACTGTAGAGGACCTAGCACAAGGTACAAGAAAGTTCGGGGTACGGATTAATACCGGAAAGACTGAGGTCATATCTTGGAGGTATAAATAGAAGCCCCTAATGACATCCTATTACAGGCAGGGATATCGATATTTGCTCAAGTGGAAAATCTTCAATAGCTCTGCACACAGTTCAACAGGTGAAATAATTTGAAATGGGGGAAAAAACCAACGTATTCTGAATGGGTCTAAAACTGATTTCAGTATAAAGCAGATAATATCATCCAAGGATGTCACGTAAGACCGAACTGAACACCTACTATGCCATTAAAGTGCCGGTATTATTGTATGGTACCTAAGCCTGAAGCCCAACAAGGAAGAATGAAGCAACCTTGGGTCTTTGAAAGAATAATTATGACGACGGGCTTTAGGCCAGTCCCTGAAGAGAGTGTAATATCCCTTCGCCCTGCTAGCTACTGGATGTGAATGGATCGGTTCAACAAGCTTCCTATCGTTATTGGTTTAATGTTAGTATATATCGCGAGGTGGTGCGTTTCGTCTGCGTGAGCGACATTGTTATTCTTTTACTCCACATTGCACCATGGCGAGCGAAAGAAAGTAAGAAAATCGGGATGTGAGAGGACTCACACCAACCCACACACCCGAGGGAGGAGTCGAACCTCCGACGTGGGGGAGCGTTAGGACCGTGACAAGGCGGCCTGGGCTACCAGTCTTTATGTGGAGTCCAGTAACGGCCGGAATACAGTCCGTTGCACTTCATAAGTAATCCGTCGTATTTAATTTTCATCGAAAGATTCTGTGATGGACTATTATGTACTACAAACTAGAATAGGACTTCGAACATTTCGTGGTCGATGTTTTCTGAAGTACCTGCTTCAATAAATGGTCAAAAGCACAGAGAAAGTTTTCCCTGCTAGAAGATTCATTTCACTCGCAGACGATCATCGAATAACGAGATGGGAAAGGTTGTGTTCCAATTCGATAAGATCCTATAGAAGTTCTGTCTCACATTACACCACAAGAGTAACTTTTCAACGTATACGAAATGACGTATGCTATGGGAATAGTCGACACCGATCGTAAGGATGTTCCTCACAGAGACACTAACTGGGCCACTGCACGCACCAGTTCAGTAACATCGAGATTAATATTTCCAGCTTGAAAACAATTTCTTTTTTGCTGTAGCAGAAGTAGTTTGCTTCGCGAATTACACATTTGTAATGGCTGACAACCCTGACTGTCCCTGCAGCTCCTTATCTATTACCCAGTCGTCCTTGAACTACTTGGTTCTCCCTTGGAACTTCGCCCTTCACTTCCGGATGCTAATTACGTGTTCGTCTTCGAAGGAAAAATCATGAAGACGATTTTTGAGCCTGTCCACGAAAGGAGCTCGTGGAAACAGACAAATCCAAGAATTTTATGAGCTGATGCAACCGAAGATTGTTCAAAAACTGAAAGCGCGAAGAGTAAGATTGGTAGGCCACATTGCTAGGAGACAAGGCACCTCCAGGGCAAAAGCCGTACGTATGGGATGACCTGATGGTACTCGTCCAATCTGAAGACTCAGAAAGCGATGGATGAGCTACACGAGGGCCTTTGCCAGCTGTGAGTCACAAATGGATCCAAACTGCAAAAGGTCGTCATCTATGGAAGAACACTGAGGTCGGTACATCACCTACAGGGTTCTCGATCGCCGAATTGATGACGATACGAGGTAAGCAACAATGATGACAGAACTGGTTGCATAATACTGTATAGTTTATTAAGAAACTAATTTTCCAAAGAACCTGCAAGCTGTAGGACATTTTATCTGGAAAATTGTGAGGCTTGTGACAAATAGAAGTAAAAGTGATGACAAATGAACGGGGCGGAAATTGTCTAAATATCTGCAAGACACGTTTCGTAACGCAGTTCGTGGCTTCAAGCTATTTCTATGTTTGCTGATCTGAGAAAGTAGTGGATGGAGTCTGCAGGAGAGTGGAGAAAATCGTTTACCGACAAGTTTAAATTCAACCAAGTGCGACTCCTCGACAGGTGTTACATAATGTTGTATTTGAGGATGCTCTTCATGCTATCAATTATTTGATGAACCAAGTGAGTGATTTCGAAAAGGCATACACGAACGTTTGATAGGCTCAAAGGTCAAAAAACAGTGACAATAAAATATCCTGTCAAAATTTGAATTTTTGGTAAAGTAGTTACTTCCATGAGCCCAGCCTTCATTAACAACGACCTATGAGAACCATCAAGCCATTCGCAGCGTGATGCTTCTAATTTCTAACACGAAAATGGAATTAATCATTTACTAAATTCAAGTTTGAACTTACCGAGCTGTTTCCGCATCCAAGTTACGAGTTTAACGACAGCGACTTTAAGGATCAAGCGACCTACCGAAGTTCTCTATATTGTGATCGGGCTCTGCGAATCTAATTTCTACCTGTCAGCCGACGTTTTGAAAAGGAAGCATTTAGAAATGCCGAACTGTGTTGCACTCCATATACCAAGGCGGCGGCTTATGACGACCTCACCGACAGTTTGAAGGAGATGTTGGCAGGACGTGGCGCGTATGCTGCCGGCCCGTATTGTTTGGACTGAAGTAATACCCTGGCACCCGAAGAGAACTTTCCAATGCACGAGTCCAGCAGAACACAGTAAACTGTGACTCATGGCCAATTTACTGCCAGGCAGTACTGTCAAAGGGCTTTCTGCTGAGTGCACTGTGCCTTGCTCTAAGTTCTGAGGGGAGGTGAAAAGGGTATCCATTTGAAAAGATCGCCATATATCTCCGGAAAGCAACCAAAATTTACCACCAGATGGAGGCTCCTGCTCATACAGTATTTTGGTCTGAAGGTGACCATAGGCGTGGTCGATACCCGTTAGCAGAGTAAATAAATTTGTGACCAAGACCGATTTTAATATTAACTACTAGTAACAACATTGAACACTGTCTGCTCCCACGATGTATTCAAAAGTAACCAAAATTCTGGTTGTCCCAACGCATTACTACCAAGGGATGGAATAACGCAAACACTTAGCTGGGGGATTTCATCCACCAACACAGGAAGTAAGAATAGCTGAAGTGGGAGGTAAGCAGCCGTTTCCTTAATTTTAGTACGCCAAAATTGCGTACACTGGTGGAGTAAGTAAGCGACGCGGACTCTTCGAGGATTTGCTGCAATAAATCATTATAAAAGCGTTTTTAGTAAGCTGTTATTAAGCTGCTGTTAAACGTTTACAGTCGTTATAAATATAATCTGAGTGTTGTTAAATTAGTAAAGGGTAAAATAAGATTAAACCGGGTAAGAAGTTTATTTTCCTTCTCGCGCCTATAGCACTTATTTTAGGCTTAATTTCACGTGCGCATATCGTATGTAAACAGTGACTTAAACTTACATGTAATCACCCGTTTTTTATTCAGTACTCTTCCAATTTATATCTGCCTGAATAGATTCTAGGGTCCTTTGTTTACCTTTTCGTCAGTAATTAAATCAGTTTATACTATTTCTGATTTTACCATGAGTGAGAAGTGTGACATGTCGTAGGATCGTTAGTTCTGGGATGTGGTGTAATGTGTGCTGTAGTTTCTTTCATTGGGGCGAATGTACTGCCGTGGGAAACGGGGACATAAATGACGCTCACCCGTGGTATTGTAGGATCTGCAGTAGAGATAGGAAAATACTGGAACAGGAAGGGAGAATTGCAGCTCTTCAAGCTCACCTAGACAAGGCAAGGGAGGATCTGAACGGGTTGAAGAGGGAGAAGGGTGAACGGAGGTAGGAAGTGGCAACAGGTAAAAGGGTAACAGGCAAAGGAGAGCATCAGACAGCTTTGTCATATATCTGTAAAATAGATTTGACCTGTTGCCTCAGTCAGAATCGGATGAGCCTCATGTAGCTGAAGCTGTAGGACTTGAAAAAGGCAAGGAAATTTGTAATGACAAAGTTCTGGTGTTAGGTAGTTCCTATGGTAGAGGTGTTGGCCAACTACTGCAGGAAAATCTAGGTTCAGAGTACCAGGTCACTAACTTTTTCAAGCATAGTGCAGATCTGGGTCAAGTAACAGAGGATGCAAGTTCTTTACGCAAATATTTCACAAAGGAGAATGCCGTGGTTATAGTCGGTGGTCCGGTAAATAGCATTGACAGAGACTCTGAATATTCCATAGAGAGTGACCTGGTAAAGATAGCATCAGCAACGAATCATACGAGTGTGGAATTTGTGTGTGTTGAGACGCCATGATTGGCCTTATTTGAATTCCGTCGGGAGGGAGAACTGAGTTGGAGTGGCTGCTTAGGACGGATATAGGGTCCCATATTGGTTTGATTCCTGTAGATGCCATCGATAGGTGGGACTACACTAGGCATGGCCTTCACCTCAATAGGAAAGGCAAGGGAAAACTGTCTTGGTTGACTGCAGAAAAGGGGGACATTGTCAAAAGTGGTAAAATACCAGTGGTCACAGGTGTCAGAGGGATGCCTTTTTAGGTTAGGGAAGGGGAAAGAATACGAGTTTTAAGAGAGATTGGCAGACAGTTTGAGAAAACAGATGAACAGGAATCAAATTTTAGCATACAGCCTCTATCTAAACAATGTTCAACAGAAAGTAAAGAGAAACTGCCGGTTCATCTTCGCCAAAGCAGTTATAATCCCATTAGTATGCAGTACCAGCTATCTTTATTACACCAGAACACTCCGGGACTCAGAAATAAAGTTAGTGAACTGCTGATTTGTATTGATGAAATTACTTCATCTAACCCAGTTGACATGATCTGCCTCTGAATATCCTGTGACCACTGGACATTTCAGGATTTAAGCTAGCTTTTTTTTTTTTTTTTTTGTTTGTGGTTTTAGGGCGCAAAACTTCTATGGTCATTAGCGCCCAGCCCGTGACATAGAAAACAGGAAAAAAACGAAATTTAAAAACAGCAGCAATGGAAACAAAGTCAGAAAATTTGAGAAACTAAAGGCAGAAGGAATGCTTAAAAGTCCACTATAGAAAGGGGTTGGTTGTCCCCCAAAAAAAAGTTTCAAATGACTGACGTCATTTCACTGTCACTAATAAACTGTAGAACGCGGTCAGCTGAGCGCGTGTCATCTGCTAAAATCGACGATAGATCAGGCGATAGCTGTAGACGGGAGCGTAACGGATTAAAATAGGGGCATTCAATTAAAACGTGTCTGACCGTCCACAGCTGAGAGCAGTGGGGACAGAGTGGGGGAGGATCACCGCTTAAAAGGTGTCGATGACTAAAAAGACAGTGCCCTATCCGGAGTCGAGCTAAAAATACCTCCTCCTGACGACGCGTTCGGGAGGAAGAGGTCCAAGCGCAAGGAAGGGCTTTCACTTCCCGCAATTTGTTGACCAATGCGCATGCCATAAATGAGTGACTTGGCGACATAAACCGCTCCGTAGATCGGTAAACGGAAGAGACTGAATAGCTGGCCGAGGAAGAGAGACTGCAGCCTTGGCCGCTATATCGGCCGCCTCATTTCCACAGATACCAGCGTGTCCCGGGAGCCAGAGGAACGCCACTGAGACGCCCCCCAGGTGGAGCAAGCGCAGACAGTCCTGAATCTGGTGGACCAGAGGGTGCACAGGGTAAAGAGCTTGGAGACTTAGGAGAGAGCTGAGAGAATCTGAGCAGATTACGTACTGTATCCGCTGATGGCGGCGGATGTAGTGGACAGCCTGGAGAACAGCGTAAAGCTCCGCAGTATAAACCGAACACTGGTCGGGAAGCCGAAAGTGATTTGGGGTGTCGCCAACAATATAGGCACTCCCTACACCTAACGATGTTTTCGAGCCATCGGTGTAAATAAATGTGGCTTCCGTCATTTGTGCACATAGAGCAGCAAATGCCCGACGGTAAACAAGTGTAGGGGTACCATCCTTGGGAAATTGACATTGGTCTCTGAGCAAGTCGATCCGGGGACGGTGCCAAGGCGGTGCTGTACCCCAAGTTGTCAAGAAGGTTTTAGGAAAGCGGAAGGAAAGAGAATGGAGCAGTTGACGGAAGCGGACTCCTGGGGGTAGTAGGGAGGAGGAGCGGCCTGCATACCCGACATCAAAGGAGGCGTCGAAAAAAAGGTTATGGGCTGGATTAGCAGGCATGGAAGACAGATGGCTAGCATAACGACTCAGAAGGACTGCCCGCCGATTGGACAGCGGAGGTTCAGCAGTCTCAGCATAAAGGCTTTCCACAGGGCTGGTGTAAAAAGCTCCAGACACTAAACGTAATCCACGGTGGTGGATAGAGTCGAGTCGCCGAAGAATAGACGGCCGAGCAGAGGAGTAGACTATGCTTCCATAATCCAATTTCGAGCGCACTAAGGCGCGATAGAGGCGGAGAAGGACCACTCGGTCCGCTCCCCAAGAGGTACCATTCAGGACACGGAGGGTGTTAAGGGAACGCAGACAGCGAGCCGAAAGATAGGAAACGTGGGAGGACCAGCACAGTTTTCTGTCAAACATAAGACCCAAGAATTTAGCGACGTCGGAAAACGGAAGGTTGACAGGGCCTAGATGTAAGGAGGGCGGAAGAAACTCCTTACGTCGCCAAAAATTAACACAAACGGTCTTACTGGGTGAGAAACGGAAGCCGGTTTCGATGCTCCACGAGTGGAGGCGATCGAGACATCCTTGAAGACGTCGTTCAAGAAGGCTGGTCCGTTGAGAGCTGTAGTAGATCGCAAAATCGTCCACAAAGAGGGAGCCCGAGACATCAGGAAGGAGACAATCCATAATTGGATTAATGGCGATGGCAAACAGTACAACACTCAGCACGGAGCCCTGGGGTACCCCGTTTTCTTGGGAGAAAGTACGGGAGAGAGTAGTGTTCACCCGCACCCTAAATGTGCGCTCTGCCATAAATTCGCGAAGAAAAAGGGGCAGCCGGCCTCTAAAGCCCCAAGAGAACAGTGTACGGAGGATGCCTGTCCTCCAACAGGTATCGTACGCTCTCTCCAGATCAAAAAATATTGCTACCGTTTGACGTTTCCGGAGAAAATTGTTCATGATATAAGTGGAGAGAGCAACAAGATGGTCAACAGCAGAACGATGCTTTCGGAATCCGCATTGGGCAGGTGTTAAAAGACTGCGGGACTCCAGCCACCAAGCTAAACGGTAATTCACCATACGCTCCAAAACCTTACAGACACTACTCGTGAGAGAAATGGGGCGATAGCTAGAGGGGAGATGTTTGTCCTTTCCAGGTTTCGGAACGGGAACGACAATAGCTTCCCGCCATCGCCTGGGAAAGGTACTGTCGGTCCAAATTCGATTATAAAGGATAAGGAGGTAACGCACGCTATGGGTTGATAAATGCAGCAACATTTGGACATGGATACCATCCGGTCCTGGGGCGGAGGAGCGAGAAGAAGAGAGTGCATGTTGGAGTTCGCGCATGGAGAAAACAGTATTGTAGCTTTCGCGATTTTGAGAGGAGAAAGCAAGATGTCGCACTTCCGCTGCACGTTTCTTCGGGAGAAACGCTGGCGGGTAATTTGAAGAGCTCGAAATCTCAGCGAAGTGCTGACCCAATGAGTTAGAAATTGCGACGGGGTCCACTAAGGTATCATGCGAGACAGTGAGCCCAGAGACCGGGGAGAAAGTAGGCGCGCCTGAGAACCATCGAAGCCGACTCCAAACTTCCGAGGAGGGAGTGAAGTTGTTAAATGAGCTAGTAAAGAATTTCCAGCTTGCCTTCTTGCTATCGCGGATGACGCGACGGCATCGCGCACGGAGCTGCTTATATCGGATACAGTTGGACAAAGTTGGATGGTGACGGAAAATGCGAAGAGCACGTCGCCGCTCACGTATTGCGTCACGGCATGTCTCGTTCCACCAAGGAACTGGAGGGCGCCGGGGCAATTCGGAGGTGCGTGGTATTGAACGTTCCGCAGCTGTGAGAATAACGTCGGTAATATGTGTGACCTCATCGTCGACGCTGGGAAAGCGACGGTCATCGAATGTCGCTAGAGACGAAAAAAGTGTCCAATCGGCTTGGGCAAACTTCCAGCGTCGCGAGCGCATATATGGCAGTTGAGGCTGCAGTCGAAGAACACATGGAAAGTGGTCACTCGAGTGTGTATCATCAAGGGCGAACCATTCGAAGCGCCGAGCTAGCGGAACAGTCCTCCATGGGCTGGAGTGCCTTCAACAGAGGGGAGGTCATATCGGACGGACTGAAAATGAGGGAGAACAAAGCGGTCATGGGGACGCAGCTTTGTTTCCTGAAGACAGAAGATGACCGGCGAGTAGGATCGTAAGAGGATCGACAATTCCTCCCGATTGGCGCGAATGCCGCGGATATTCCAGTGGATAATGGACATAGGGTGAACAGAAAATGGAGGAACGTGACCAAGGGTGCTGTCAACTCAACGACTGCTCAGAGCTTGCGACCGACAGCATGGAATGGCATTCAGTCGAAGGCAGAAGATCCTGATCCATAGGCTGGTCAGGAGCAGCTCCTGCCACCAACGATCAGCCAGTTGACCGGCCACCAACAGTGCGCCTCGGCGACACAGAAGATGGCCGAGGGCGATTGCCGCCAGGTGGTGCTGTAGATGGGACACGCCGTGGCGGAGAAGGAGAGGAACTGTGTTTCTTCGTAGCCTTCTTGGAGGTATGTTTAGATGAAGGAGGAACCGATGGTTGTGAAGTAGCTGTACGTAAAAACTCTTCACGAGAATGCTCTTTTTTGGAAGACTTGGCGTCTGACTTTTGGGCTCGAGATTTAGCAGAACCCGACGAAGGGTGAGCCATAGAGTGGGCAGGCGAAAGAGGTGAGGTTGAACGGGCGATCTTTGCGCTGGCCGATCTGACGACCGTGGTACTAAATGTGAGGTCGCAAGTCTGCGTGGCCGCCTCCTTTGTTGGCCGAGGAGAAGCAAGGACAGCGCTGTGTTTTCCTTTCTGAGGCAAGGTGGGCTGTCGACTGGCGAGTAACTTTCGAGCAGCAAAGGTCGACACCTTTTCCTTCACTCTTATTTCCTGGATCAGCTTTTCGTCCTTAAAAACAGGGCAATCTCGAGAGGAAGCAGCGTGGTCACCCATACAGTTGATGCAGCGAGGGGATGGAGGTGGACAAGCACCCTCATGGGCATCCCTGCCACACGTAACACATTTGGCCGGATTGGAACAGGACTGGCTGGTGTGGTTGAACCGCTGACATCGATAGCAACGCGTAGGGTTTGGGACATAAGGGCGAACGGAAATTATCTCATAGCCTGCTTTGATTTTTGATGGGAGTTGAACTTTGTCAAATGTCAAGAAGACAGTGCGGGTTGGAATGATGTTCGAGTCAACCCTTTTCATAACCCGATGAACAGCCGTGACGCCTTGGTCAGACAGATAGTGCTGAATTTCTTCGTCAGACAATCCATCGAGGGAGCGCGTATAAACGACTCCACGCGAGGAATTTAAGGTACGGTGCGGTTCCACCCGGACAGGGAAGGTGTGGAGCAGAGAAGTACGCAGCAATTTTTGAGCCTGGAGGGCACTGTGTGTTTCTAACAACAGGGTGCCATTCCGTAATCTGGAACAAGACTTTACAGGACCCGCAATTGCGTCGACACCTTTCTGAATAATGAAAGGGTTGACCGTGGAAAAGTCGTGACCTTCGTCAGACCGAGAAACAACAAGGAACTGTGGCAACGATGGAAGAACCGTCTGTGGCTGAGACTCAGTGAACTTACGTTTGTGAGCAGACATAGTGGAAGGTGAGGAAACCATTGCGGAAGAATCCCCCATGATTACCGGCGTCTCCGATGGCGCGCTCCTCCCTTGTGGGGGCCCTCACCGAGGGCACACCCGCCTTAGGTGATTGTTCACACCTCAGGTCACACCTCCCGACAAACGGACGGAGGGACCAATCGGCACTTTCGGAAGGTATCAGCTCGGGTAATCACCCCTCCCTGGGCCTGGCCGTTACCAGGGGGTACGTACGTGTCCTACCTGTCTACCCGGGGCGGGGAATTACGCGTTACCCCGTCACCGGCTACGCATGGAAGTGCGTGGGTCGGCCTTCAGACACGCACAGGGAGGAAGAAAGAGACAGGGAAAGGAAAGAAGAGAGGTCTCAAACGCCGCAGCGGAGAAAAGGGTAAAGAGAAGAGGTAAAGAGAAGAGGTAAGGAATAGAGAAGGACGAAGAAAGATGAAGACATACAAGCAAGGAAGGCGAAGAGTGCGGTACATTTACAAGCGTCCGTCTCCGGACGTAGGCACAAACCATACTCCCCAGAGGGGGAGAAAGGGAAGGGAAGGAAAGAGCCAGAGGTGAGGAGGGGGGGGGGCGAAGATGGGGGATGGGGAAGGATACGGAAAGGGAAGGTATGCAGCCCGGAAAGGAAGGAAGGCCACATTAGCTCGGGGTCCCGTGCTCGCTACACACGTATCCACAAAAGAGTTGTGGATCCCCTGGGGGGCTGACACAGCTTGAATTGGCAGATGAGTCCCGGTGGTATCCGTACGTACCAACTGAAGTCTTCTTGTCAACTCTTAGCAGTTATTGCGACAATATCTGGCGGCATGAGCTGGTTAACAACGAATTTATTTCTCATATCTTATTGAATTGACTTACAGTCACCAATAACTGGACTGACAGGCATAGATAGCCTACTTCATTTGCCTTTTCGGTATGATTGCTGTTACCCACCCTCCGTTTTCGGTGTGATTGCTCTGATCAACCCATGGCTGTGTGGTGTTGAATTACTAACCTTGGGAAATTGACTGCTACTGACTCCATCTCCTTGTCAAGCAGCATCGCCAAATTTGAACTATTGAAGTGTCAATACCCAGGATTCAATACTTGGACCAGAGCCACGTTGCAACAGCATTCATTAAAATTCGCTGCGTAAAATTTTAATGAGCCCCTAAATTCTTTGGGGAGCTAAATGCCTCAGGCGCCCGACTGACTCACGTCATGCCGACTTGTTAGGTTGTAAAATTAATAGAGATAGTGGTTTCAATCTTGATAAATCATGGAATCCGGCACCTGCTGTAATAAATTCGCAAAGACGTCGTCACAGTGTAGCTCAATGATATATCGATATGCCAACACGGATCAACTGCGGAGTCATAGATACAACTCACGCATTATGCACGTCTCTGCCGCCGACCAACGTCTCTGGCGCATTTGCATCTGTGGCCGCATGCGCAGTCGACTAGTACAAAGGGACGAAGCGAGCACTGAAGGGGCAGTCTTGCAGCTCACTCTGAAGATGGCTGAATGCTAGGGAGTTGAAATATTAGGAGATTTCTTGCGGCTGCACACCCGAAACTTAATGGAACAGTCTTTGCGCCGCCAAAACCTGAAGATCCTTTTACATTATTTTCATTCATTACGTATTTTGTCGTACCTTAACAGCTAACTGCCTCTCCATGTATTGTCGATCTCTGTAAGATTCACCCACTCAGTACTGCTACACTTTCTCTGGGACCACGTGGACGTCCTTGAACCTCACCCCACCACCCCTCCCTGCTGCCTTCAGGTTCGTTTGAGCAGTTACCAGCGGTCTCACGCGCATGCGCAGAGCTGAAGTCGCGTATGAGCAGTGTTTTCTCCCGCCTTCAGGCTACTTTGAGTGGGGCTGCCTGCTGTATGAACAGTAGTAGCAAGCTGCCAGATGCTACCCTGAAAAAATGTTTCTGGCGCAGCCAAGCAGCCAGATTCGCGCATCCGCAGAGCTGTGTGAGTTGGGGTGGGGTCTGCTCTCTTGCTGTTTACGATCCATCATCGTGAATTGTAAGGTAAGCATTTTATTTATTCTCATATGAAGTCACATTTACTAGGCAGAGTGCAAAGGAATTTCATGTGGTTGAAACGTGAAATTTATTAACAGTATTTATTCCAGATGTCCAGCGGATCTGAATCAGATTGAGTGTGGAGCGATGAGGTGCTGGAAATGTTCCAACCGCAATGGAGACAAAGGATCGAAAACAATGTAGAGAATGTAGCGCCACACTATAGTGACAGTGGATTTGTAGAACATTTTCGGGTGTGGCGTCACGTGGCAGATGGCCTTATAGGACCTTGAATTTCTGAATCTCTCATTATCAGGCAGGGGGAAACGGGAAACTCCTCCCACTGAAGCACATCTTGTTTTGTATTTTGGTGATCACGAAGCTGCAGGTTTCAGGGATGTTGCAGATGGGTTCAGTATCTGTATTTCTTCTGTGCTACGTGATATACAGATAGTTACTAACTTCATCAGTGATTTAGGATGAGAAGTTATACAGTCGACGTCCGCAGAAGAAAGAGTAGAGATTGAGGCTCATTTCCGGGGAAATGGATTGCCTCGTGCGATTGGGGCAATCGACGGCACACACATTAGAACTGATAGTCCTCAGAAAGATCACAGTCGTGTATGAATAGGAAGAATTATTTTTACATTCAACTGCTATTAGTTTAAAATCATACCGGTGGATTAGGGACTTATTCTTCGCCTATCCAGGCTCTGTGCATGACAGGAGGGTGTTCACACTACCAAATGCTCGAAGGAAAGTGTGGAGATTTTCATCATTTGGCTGGCAGTGCCTATACGTTCAGAAATACAGGGCATTTGTCCAGAGTGCAATGTGACTTCATATGGCACTCTCAAAAAAACACGTGTGTTGTAGAACACTGCTTTGGCCAGTTGAAGCAGCGTTTTAGAGAATAACACTTGAAATTGGGGAGTGTGAAAGAGATGGCGCACTTTATCCGAGCGTGCTTCACAATCTCGCCATGGAGGGTAACTTGGAGTTATGAGACTACGAAGGTACATATCGCAGTAACTATCATTATTGTACTACATTCACAATAATTTTGTAAGCGCTGCTGACAAGAATTCAGTTATTTGATTGGTTGGTTGGTTTGGGGGATTAAAGGGACCAGACTGCCATGGTCATCGGTCCCTTTTTCCAAAGACAAAGAACACCCACAGAGAATAAAAACAAGGAACAGAAGATATCACAGACGATACAGAACAAGGGATACTGAGACAAAGACAAGACAAAACAAAACAAACTAAAACCACACAGAGTGTGACGGTGGTTGGCCGACCATAGACATAAAAAAGGAAAGGCCAGCCACTTAGAAACACATTAAAAAAATCAGTGTAAAACCATAGGCCAAAGGCCAGAATCAACACAAAACAATAAAATACAACAGAAACACTCAGAGTAAATGATAAAATCCCCCTGCCCGAATAAAACGTAAAACTAAGTCAGCCATAGTGGAGTCGTCTGTTAAAAGGGCAGGGAGCGTAGCAGGCAGCGCAAATGTCTGCCTGACCACTGCTAAAAGGGGGCAGGCCAGCAAAATGTGGGCCACTGTCAAAGCTGCCCCACAGCGACATAGAGGAGGGTCCTCCCGGCGCAGTAAATAACTGTGTGTCAGCCGGGAGTGGCCAATGCGGAGCCGGCAAAGAACTACTGAGTCCCTGCGAGTGGCTCGCAGGGATGACCGCCACACAGCCGTCGTCTCCTTGACAGCACGGAGTTTATTGCGCATTGGCAGTTCGCGCCGTTCATCGTCCCATAGCGCCAAGATTTTGCGGCGGAAGACTGCCCGCAAATCAGTCTCTGGGAGGCCAATGTCCAGACATGGCTTACTGGTGGCCTCTTTCGCCAGGCGGTCAACATGTTCGTTACCCGGGATACCGACATGACCGGGGGTCCACACAAAGACCACAGAGCGGCCGCAACAGGCGAGAGTATGCAGAGACTCGTGGATAGCCATCACCAAACGAGAACGAGGGAAACACTGGTCGAGAGCTCGTAAACCGCTCAGGGAATCGCTACAGATAACGAAGGACTCACCTGAGCAGGAGCGGATATACTCTAGGGCACGAAAGATGGCGACCAGTTCAGCAGTGTAAACGCTGCAGCCATCCGGCAAGGTACGTTGTTCGGAAAGGTCCCCTAGAGTGAGCGCATATCCGACACGACCAGCAACCATCGAACCGTCAGTGTAAACAACACCAGAGCCCTGATACGTGGCCAGGATGGAATAAAAGCGGCGGCGGAAGGCCTCTGGAGGGACTGAGTCCTTAGGGCCCTGTGCCAAGTCGAGCCGAAGGCTAGGGCGACGAACACACCATGGGGGTGTATGCAAAGTAGCCCGGAAAGGAGGTGGAACAGTGAAACCCTGGAGCCCAGAGAGAAGCTCCTTGACGCGGACCGCTATTGTACAACCAGACCGGGGCCGACGTTCTGGCATACGGACGACCGACCGCGGGAACAGGAGACGATAGTTTGGATGCCCGGGCGAGCTTAGAACATGGGCAGCATAAGCGGCCAGCAAACGTTGGCGTCGGAACCGCAGTGGAGGTACACCTGCCTCCACTAGTACGCTGTCCACAGGGCTGGTGCGGAAAGCACCAGTGGCAAGGCGTATCCCGCTGTGGAGAATCTGGTCCAGCACCCGTAACGCAGATGGGGATGCTGAGCCATAAGCCAGGCTCCCATAATCCTGACGGGACTGAATTAACGCCTGGTAGAGCCGCAACAGTGTAGAGCGGTCGGCGCCCCAGTGGGTGTTGCTCAAGCATCTCAGAGCGTTTAGATGCCGCCAACACGTCTGTTTCAGCTGCCGGATATGAGGCAGCCAAGTCAACCGGGCATCGAAAACCACCCCCAAAAACCTGTGGGTCTCCACCACAGCAAGGAGTTCGTCGGCAAGATAAAGCCGCGGCTCAGGATGGACTGTTCGGCACCGGCAGAAATGCATAACGCAGGTCTTGGCTGCCGAAAACTGAAACCCATGCGCTACAGCCCAAGACTGCGCCTTACGGATAGCGCCCTGTAGCTGACGTTCAACAGCTGCAATGCCAGTAGAGCTGTAATAAAGGCAGAAGTCGTCAGCATACAGGGAAGTGGAGACAGAATTTCCCACGGCCGCAGCAAGCCCGTTAACGGCTATTAAAAACAGACAGACACTTAAAACAGAGCCCTGTGGCACACCGTTCTCCTGGACGTGGGAGGAACTATACGAGGCCGCGACTTGCACGCGGAAGGTACGACACGACAGAAAATTGCGGATAAAAATCGGCAGAGGACCCCGAAGACCCCATCCATGAAGCGTAGAAAGAATGTGATGACGCCACGTCGTATCGTACGCCTTCCGCATGTCGAAAAAGACAGCGACCAGGTGCTGACGGCGGGAAAAGGCAGTACGGATGGCCGACTCCAGGCTCACCAGATTGTCGGCGGCGGAGCGGCCTTTACGGAACCCACCCTGAGATGGAGCCAGAAGGCCCCGAGACTCCAGTACCCAATGCAAGCGCCGGCTCACCATCCGTTCAAGCAACTTGCAAAGAACGTTGGTGAGGCTAATGGGACGGTAGCTGTCCACCTCCAGAGGGTTCTTTCCAGGTTTCAAAACGGGGATGACAATGCCTTCCCGCCATTGCGACGGAAACTCCCCCTCGACCCAAAGACGGTTGTAAAGATCGAGAAGGCGCCGCTGGCAGTCCACTGAAAGGTGTTTCAGCATCTGACAGTGGATGCCATCTGGCCCAGGAGCGGTATCAGGGCAAGCAGCGAGGGCACTGCGAAATTCCCACTCACTAAATGGAGCATTGTAAGATTCTGGGTGGTTGGTGTGAAACTAAAGGCTCCGACGTTCCATCCGCTCTTTAATGGAGCGGAAGGCCTGGGGGTAATTCGCAGAAGCGGAACTCATAGCAAAATGCTCTACTAAGCGATTGGCAATGACGGAGTCAGTACAAACTGCTCCATTCAGTGAGAGCGCAGGGACGCTGGCAGGTGGCCGATAGCCGTAGACGCGTCGAATCTTGGCCCAGAGCTGCGAGGGAGTGACATGGAGGCCAATGGTGGACACATACCGCTCCCAGCACTCCTTCTTGCCTTGGCGGATAAGGAGGCGGGCCCGCGCACGCAGCCGTTTGAAGGCGATAAGGTGGTCGAGGGAGGGGTGTCGCTTGTGACGCTGGAGCGCCCGCCAGCGATCTTTAATCGCTTCAGCGATCTCAGGCGACCACCAAGGCACAGCCTTCCGCCGAGGGGACCCACAGGAATGGGGAATGGCAGATTCGGCGGCAGTAACGATGCCGGTGGTGACCGATTGAACCACCGCATCAATGTCATCGGTAGAGAGAGGCTCAAAAGCGGCAGTGGAGGAGAACAAGTCCCAGTCAGCCTTATTCATAGCCCATCTGCTAGGGCGCCCAGAAGAGTGGCGCTGTGGTAGTGACAAAAAGATCGGAAAATGGTCACTACCACACAGGTAGTCATGCACACTCCATTGGACAGACGGTAAGAGGCTATGGCTACAGATTGAAAGGTCAATGGCGGAGTAGGTGCCATGCGCCACACTGAAGTGTGTGAAGGCACCATCATTTAACAGCGAGAGATCGAGCTGCGACAATAAATGCTCAACGATGGCGCCTCGACCTGTTGCCACTGATCCACCCCACAGAGGGTTATGAGCGTTGAAGTCGCCCAATAGCAAGAAAGGTGGCGGCAATTGGGCGACCAGTGCAGCCAGGACATGCTGCGAGACATCACCATCCGGTGGAATGTAAAGACTGCAGACGGTAACAGCCTGTGGCGTCCACACGCGTACAGCGACAGCCTCTAAAGGCGTCTGGAGAGGGACAGACTCGCTGTGCAGAGTGTGAAGGACATATATGCAGACGCCACCATACACCCTTTCATAAGCTGCTCGGTTCTTGTAATAACCCCGATAGCCACGGAGGGCGGGGGTTCGCATCGCTGGAAACCAAGTTTCCTGGAGAGCAATGCAGAAGAAAGGGCGAAGGCTGAGAAGTTGGCGGAGCTCAGCTAAATGGTGGAAAAAACCGCCGCAGTTCCACTGGAGGGTGGTATTGTCCATGGCTGAGAAAGGCGTGAAAGGACTGGGAAGGCAATTTACGCCGCTTGTTCACTCACTGCCACCGATTCAGTACCCGTACGAGAGGCATCCATGGCGTCTGAGGGACCAGCGAGATCAAGGTCCTCAGCGGACGCTAGAATCTCGACTTCATCCTCAGACGCAGAGCGCGAAAGGTGCGGTGGGGTTGGTGCCACCGCAAGTTCTTTAGCCTTAGAGGTCTTTCTCTTGGACTTCTCTCGCTGAACCTTGGGTTTCACCGGCTGGGAAGGCTTCACCGATTCAGTCTCCGGGACAGAGGAGGATCGTGAAGCCCTACGCCCGGCTGCTGGTGAGGACTTATGCCACTGGTGGCCGTCATCCTTCCCGCTGGTGGAACCCTGGAAAGGGAGGGTCCCAAGGGAACTCTTACAGGCGAGAGTAGCCGAAGAAGTTAGACGCTTCTCCGGCTGAGAAGCGGGGACGGACGTCCCCGACGGGTGGGAGGAGGTTGCTCCTGAGGTAGGTGGTGCAGGAGCAACCGGTTGGGGAGAGCCCCCCCACGGGCAAGTGGGCAGAAGGAGTCGTACTGCTTATCGAGCTGGCTGGAAGTTTCGAAACTGATGGAGCTAGCACAGTTGTTGTAGCAGCTGCATACGAAGATGTCATTCTCACAGGATGGAGTCTGTCATATTTCCGTTTGGCCTCAGTATAGGTCAGCCGGTCCAGGGTCTTATATTCCATGATTTTGCGCTCTTTCTGAAAGACTTTGCAGTCAGGCGAGCAAGGTGAATGGTGCTCCCCGCAGTTGACGCAGATGGGAGGCGGGGCACATGGAGTATCGGGATGAGACGGGCGTCCGCAATCGCGACATGTGAGGCTGGAAGTGCAGCGGGAAGACATATGGCCGAACTTCCAGCACTTGAAGCACCGCATCGGGGGAGGGATATAGGGCTTGACGTCACATCGGTAGACCATCACCTTGACCTTTTCCGGTAACGTATCACCCTCGAAGGCCAAGATGAAGGCACCGGTAGCAACCTGATTGTCCCTCGGACCCCGATGAACGCGCCGGACGAAATGAACACCTCTACGTTCTAAATTGGCGCGCAGCTCGTCATCAGACTGCAAAAGGAGATCCCTATGAAAAATAACACCCTGGACCATATTTAAACTCTTATGTGGCGTAATAGAAACGTTAACATCCCCCAACTTGTCACAAGCAAGTAACCTGCGGGACTGGGCGGAGGATGCCGTTTGTATCAGTACTGACCCAGAGCGCATTTTAGACAAGCCCTCCACCTCCCCAAACTTGTCCTCTAAATGCTCGACGAAGAACTGAGGCTTTGTGGAGAGAAAAGACTCCCCATCAGCTCGTGTGCCAACTAAGAATCGGGGCGAATAACTGTTAACTCCATCCTGCGACTTACGCTCTTCCCACGGCGTGGCCAGGGAAGGGAACGTTTTCGGATCGTACTTCTGAGCATTAAATTGAGCCCGAGAACGCTTAGAGACTGCTGGCGGCTGGCCGCCAGCGAGAGATGATGTACCACGCTTCATTGCGGGTCATCCGCCCTGATGCCACCTACTCCGACCAAGGGCCCTCCCCACGGGCGCCACCCAGCCACAGCAATAGCCACCTGGCAGGATGGCCATTGTCGGGAGTCCTGATGCCCCAGGGAGATGGGCATCTACTCCTTGGCATACGTGGGGAGTGAACGGCGCAGGCATCAGTAGAGCGATCCCTGTGTTGTCAGGGGGCTACAACCAAGAGGGTACATGGCGGCCCCACCACAACGGACTGGCTACCGTGCTGGATGTTAGGTGACATGTGGTCCATGGGCGTCGTCAGTGCAGAAAATGGCCCTGCACAGTGCTTGGCAGAAAGTGCACGCAGGGGCGCATCGATGCCCAAGAGATGGAGAGCGGGCAAGACTGCAATGCAACGACGAATAAGATGGCGAAAGTTCTCAACACAACACGGACACAATGCACCAAGTAAGGCGCCCTTCCCCAATCGGCTCGCTCTTCGGAAAAATTTTGAGATATGGAGGTCAAACCCGACAGGGGACCATCACATAAGGCCGAAACGTTTGAGACTCCTTTTAGTCGCCTCTTACGACAGGCAGGAATACCACGGGCCTATTCTAAACCCCGAACCCGCAGGGGGGAGTTATTTGAATACTAAGCTTATGAGTGTATTTAAGTATCTGATCCACACAGGTGAAGATGATGAGCCAGTAGTTGGCTTTTACAACAGGGATGGCAAGTGGCATTACCAAGAGGAACCTTAGTTGCAGTCCAGTTGCTAATGTAAAAGCAGCACCAGATGCCCAATCACCAACATATGGCAACAAATGTAAGTAAAACCCTATCGGATAAAACTATACCCTCTGATTAACAGCTTTAGTTACTCCTTTTTTAGTATGGCAAATTACCGAAAAATTCTATAAATTGTTTAGCATTGGATCGTGTAGTCTTGTGACACGTTTGGTTATTTGTTCAAGATGGAGCTGTTAACATCAGAATTCGCGAAATCTCGAGGCCTCAGTGGACCTGAAATTCAGTGTCATTAGTGGTATCGTTTCAGTGATGTGAGTTTGTTTCGTAGCTGTTTGAAAGCATCCAGCTTTTTCACCGTGTTGAAGTGTACACACAGGGCTCGAGACATACATATGCATATCCCCTGTTAGTAGATCTGTCTCATCGACTCACCCGGCCTTGTACATGTGAGCGTGCCGGACAGCTGATGTTAAGACACCTGGGGGCAGACAACCTTTCCATACTGTGACCTAAATAGCACTGCCTATTAGATGTTAAAAATTTCATGTGAGCCACTAAAATGGACGACGAGCGCTATCGCCACTACCAACAACTCTCATACTGTAATCGTCTTCTGTCATCTTCTCTGTGGCCACACTATGTAATCTTTCCTGCTGCATTGTTGGGAACACCTAACAGGCCACATTTCTTATCTCGCCTCGAGCCGCACCTCTACACCATTTTCAAACAACACTACAGAAAAATATAGAACGACTAGATTTCATTTAACAATCACTATACAGATTGTAAATATATATGTAACGGTTAGACAAAAGTCTACATTTTACTGTGATGTCACCCATAACATATTTTGGCATGTTAAAATTTTGCAGTTTTGTAACTGCATAGTTCCTGAGGTATTTTATACCTAAATTTTCTTTCAATATCTTCTTTTAGCGCATGTAATTTGTCTGTCATATAGTGAACATATATACTTATTTTTTGTGATTTCAATGCAGTGAAAATGGAAGAACATTCTCAATAACAAAAATAAAATCGAGACCGAAACAAAATTCAATTCGAACTAAAAGTGGGGCCTTGTGTAAGCTAGGCCATATGTGAAGTGACAGACATGCTTACCACTAAGGTTATGTATCTTACTTTGAAGGAATTTTAAGTATCTGGGAAACAGCATTGGACATTTTCTTGTATATCTGATTCTGGCACAATAGAAATATAGGAGTGAAGGCGACCACTGACTGAAGTGAAATTCATTAATTTTTTGATAGTACTGTATCTACTGTTACCATGTTGCATTCGTGCATCTGAAGAAAAACAAAATTTACAAAGGGAAAATTGGAAGATATGGAATAATTTTTAACATAAGCACATACTTTTATGTTGTTGTGTTAACGCTTCATCACATCTGTAGCGTTGTGTGAACACACTGAATTAGAGCTGGCTGATGCTAAATTCCAGCTGTGAAATGATCTTGACAAATTGCAGTGCAGATGCCTGATATCACATGCTGCACTATGTTCAGTCTAGGGAACTTGATGGAAAAGAATGAGAAAGCTCAGAAAAGTAACAGACCATACAAATAGGTAGGTAGAGTGTGTGTTATCTGTTTGTGCTGCAAAGTGCCACAAGAATCTTGAAAGTCTGACCTGGAGGCACATTAACGTAGATCTGGTAAGCTGTCATCTGAATCACCCATGGCATCGGTTGTGCTGCTTATGTAGGATCACATACACGGTGCTCATGAATCTCACACTGACCTCGCCATGTGACATCCCTATCCCAGATTCTCTGTTTTCCACCACAGAGTCATGTTGCCCCAGCTTAAAAGCAGCATCTACGGCTTTTCGGTGTCCCAGTTGCTATCGAGTTTACCTTTCTCATGTGCATGTTGTCGATGTTGTGGTCGTCTAAATCTACTGTTGATATCTCGACTCATTTGTGAGTACAGTATGACACATGACAAAAATATTATTCCGTTATCACAGAAGATTGGGGTTTTTTTTTGTGGTTTTAGGGCGCAAAACTTCTATGGTCATTAGCGCCCAGCCCGTGACGTAGAAAACAGGAAAAAAACGAAATTTAAAATCAGCAGCAATGGAAACAAAGTCAGAAAATTTGAGAAACTAAAGGCAGAAGGAATGCTTAAAAGTCCACTATAGAAAGGGGTGACACATGACAAAAATATTATTCCGTTATCACAGAAGATTGGGGTTTTTTTTTGTGGTTTTAGGGCGCAAAACTTCTATGGTCATTAGCGCCCAGCCCGTGACGTAGAAAACAGGAAAAAAACGAAATTTAAAATCAGCAGCAATGGAAACAAAGTCAGAAAATTTGAGAAACTAAAGGCAGAAGGAATGCTTAAAAGTCCACTATAGAAAGGGGTTGGTTGTCCCCCAAAAAAAAGCTTCAAATGACTGACGTCATTTCACTGTCACTAATAAACTGTAGAACGCGGTCAGCTGAGTGCGTGTCATCTGGTAAAATCGACGATAGATCAGGCGATAGCTGTAGACGGGAGCGTAACGGATTAAAATAGGGGCATTCAATTAAAAGGTGTCTGACCGTCCACAGCTGAGAGCAGTGGGGACAGAGTGGGGGAGGATCACCGCTTAAAAGATGTCGATGACTGAAAAGACAGTGCCCTATCCGGAGTCGAGCTAAAATTACCTCCTCCCGACGACGCGTTCGGGAGGAAGAGGTCCAAGCGCAAGGAAGGGCTTTCACTTCCCGCAATTTATTGTGGGGAAGTGTTGACCAATGCACATGCCATAAATGAGTAACTTGGCGACATAAACCGCTCCGTAGATCGGTAAACGGAAGAGACTGAAGAGCTGGCCGAGGAAGAGAGACTGCAGCCTTGGCCGCTATATCGGCCGCCTCATTTCCACAGATACCAGCGTGTCCCGGGAGCCAGAGGAACGCCACTGAGACGCCCCCCAGGTGGAGCAAGCGCAGACAGTCCTGAATCCGGTGGACCAGAGGGTGCACAGGGTAAAGAGCTTGGAGACTTAGGAGAGAGCTGAGAGAATCTGAGCAGATTACGTACTGTATCCGCTGATGGCGGCGGATGTAGTGGACAGCCTGGAGAACAGCGTAAAGCTCTGCAGTATAAACCGAACACTGGTCGGGAAGCCGAAAGTGATTTGGGGTGTCGCCAACAATATAGGCACTCCCTACACCTAACGATGTTTTCGAGCCATCGGTGTAAATAAATGTGGCTTCCGTCATTTGTGCACATAGAGCAGCAAATGCCCGACGGTAAACAAGTGTAGGGGTACCATCCTTGGGAAATTGACATAGGTCTCTGAGCAAGTCGATCCGGGGACGGAGCCAAGGCGGTGCTGTACCCCAAGTTGTCAAGAGGTTTTAGGAAAGCGGAAGGAAAGAGAATGGAGCAGTTGACGGAAGCGGACTCCCGGGGGTAGTAGGGAGGAGGAGCGGCCTGCATACCCGACATCAAAGGAGGCGTCGAAAAAAAGGTTATGGGCTGGATTAGCAGGCATGGAAGACAGATGGCTAGCATAACGACTCAGAAGGACTGCCCGCCGATTGGACAGCGGAGATTCAGCAGTCTCAGCATAAAGGCTTTCCACAGGGCTGGTGTAAAAAGCTCCAGACACTAAACGTAATCCACGGTGGTGGATAGAGTCGAGACGCCGAAGAATAGACGGCCGAGCAAAGGAGTAGACTATGCTCTCCATAATCCAATTTCGAGCGCACTAAGGCGCGATAGAGGCGGAGAAGGACCACCCGGTCCGCTCCCCAAGAGGTACCATTCAGGACACGGAGGGTGTTAAGGGAACGCAGACAGCGAGCCGAAAGATAGGAAACGTGGGAGGACCAGCACAGTTTTCTGTCAAACATAAGACCCAAGAATTTAGCGACGTCGGAAAACGGAAGGTTGACAGGACCTAGATGTAAGGAGGGCGGAAGAAACTCCTTACGTCGCCAAAAATTAACACAAACGGTGAGAAACGGAAGCCGGTTTCGATGCTCCACGAGTGGAGGCGATCGAGACATCCTTGAAGACGTCTTTCAAGAAGGCTGGTCCGTTGAGAGCTGTAGTAGATCGCAAAATCGTCCACAAAGAGGGAGCCCGAGACATCAGGAAGGAGACAATCCATAATTGGATTAATGGCGATGGCAAACAGTACAACACTCAGCACGGAGCCCTGGGGTACCCCGTTTTCTTGGGAGAAAGTACGGGAGAGAGTAGTGTTCACCCGCACCCTAAATGTGCGCTCTGCCATAAATTCGCGAAGAAAAAGGGGCAGCCGGCCTCTAAAGCCCCAAGAGAACAGTGTGCGGAGGATGCCTGTCCTCCAACAGGTATCGTACGCTCTCTCCAGATCAAAAAATATTGCTACCGTTTGGCGTTTCCGGAGAAAATTGTTCATGATATAAGTGGAGAGAGCAACAAGATGGTCAACAGCAGAACGATGCTTTCGGAATCCGCATTGGGCTGGTGTTAAAAGACTGCGGGACTCCAGCCACCAAGCTAAACGGTAATTCACCATACGCTCCAAAACCTTACAGACACTACTCGTGAGAGAAATGGGGCGATAGCTAGAGGGGAGATGTTTGTCCTTTCCAGGTTTCGGAACGGGAACGACAATAGCTTCCCGCCATCGCCTGGGAAAGGTACTGTCGGTCCAAATTCGATTATAAAGGCGAAGGAGGTAACGCAGGCTATGGGTTGATAAATGCAGCAACATTTGGACATGGATACCATCCGGTCCTGGGGCGGAGGAGCGAGAAGAAGAGAGTGCATGTTGGAGTTCGCGCATGGAGAAAACAGTATTGTAGCTTTCGCGATTTTGAGAGGAGAAAGTAAGATGTCGCACTTCCGCTGCACGTTTCTTCGGGAGAAACGCCGGCGGGTAATTTGAAGAGCTCGAAATCTCAGCAAAGTGCTGACCCAATGAGTTAGAAATTGCGACGGGGTCCACTAAGGTATCATGCGCGACAGTGAGCCCAGAGACCGGGGAGAAACTAGGCGCGCCTGAGAACCGTCGAAGCCGACTCCAAACTTCCGAGGAGGGAGTGAAGTTGTTAAATGAGCTAGTAAAGAATTTCCAGCTTGCCTTCTTGCTATCGCGGATGACGCGACGGCATCGCGCACGGAGCTGCTTATATCGGATACAGTTGGACAAAGTTGGATGGTGACGGAAAATGCGAAGAGCACGTCGCCGCTCACGTATTGCGTCACGGCATGCCTCGTTCCACCAAGGGACTGGAGGGCGCCGGGGCAATTCGGAGGTGCGTGGTATTGAACGTTCCGCAGCTGTGAGAATAACGTCGGTAAAATGTGTGACCTCATCGTCGACGCTGGGAAAGCGACGGTCATCGAATGTCGCTAGAGACGAAAAAAGTGTCCAATCGGCTTGGGCAAACTTCCAGCGTCGCGAGCGCATATATGGCAGTTGAGGCTGCAGTCTAAGAACACATGGAAAGTGGTCACTCGAGTGTGTATCATCAAGGGCGAACCATTCGAAGCGCCGAGCTAGCGGAACAGTACCGACCGCAAGGTCCAAATGGGATAAATTTGCCGTGGAGGCAGACAAAAATGTGGGGACCCCAGTGTTGAGGCAGACTAAATCCGCTTGGTGGAAGACGTCTAGCAATAGTGAGCCACGTGGACAAGGATGTGGAGATCCCCAAAGTGGGTGGTGGGCATTGAAGTCCCCAACCAGCAAATAGGGGGGTGGAAGCTGATCAAGAAGATGAAGGAGATCAGCTCGTGTCATTGGTGTAGACGATGGAATGTATACCGTACAAAGAGAGAACGTGTATCCAGAAAGGGAAAGACGGACGGCGACAGCTTGGAAGGAAGTGTTTAAGGGGATTGGGTGATAATGGAGAGTATCATGGAGCAGAATCATGAGTCCTCCATGGGCTGGAGAGCCTTCAACAGAGGGGAGGTCATATCGGACGGACTGAAAATGAGGGAGAACAAAGCGGTCATGGGGACGCAGCTTTGTTTCCTGAAGACAAAAGATGACCGGCGAGTAGGATCGTAAGAGGATCGACAATTCCTCCCGATTGGCGCGAATTCCGCGGATATTCCAGTGGATAATGGACATAGGGTGAACAGAAAATGGAGGAACGTGACCAAGGGTGCTGTCAACTCAACGACTGCTCAGAGCTTGCGACCGACAGCATGGAATGGCATTCAGTCGAAGGCAGAAGATCCTGATCCATAGGTTGGTCAGGAGCAGCTCCTGCGACCAACGATCGGCCAGTTGACCGGCCACCAACAGTGCGCCTCGGCGACACAGAAGATGGCCGAGGGCGATTTCCGCCAGGTGGTGCTGTAGATGGCGGATAAGGAGAGGAACTGTGTTTCTTCGTAGCCTTCTTGGAGGTATGTTTAGATGATTGAGGAACCGATGGTTGTGAAGTTGCAGTACGGAAAAACTCTTCACGAGAATGCTCTTTTTTTGAAGACTTGGCGTCTGACTTTTGGGCTCGAGATTTAGCAGAACCCGACGAAGGGTGAGCCATAGAGTGGGCAGGCGAAAGAGGTGAGGTTGAACGGGCGATCTTTGCGCTGGCCGATCTGACGACCGTGGTACTAAATGTGAGGTCGCAAGTCTGCGTGGCCGCCTCCTTTGTTGGCCGAGGAGAAGCAAGGACAGTGCTGTATTTTCCTTTCTGAGGCACGGTGGGCTGTCGACTGGCGAGTAACTTTCGAGCAGCAAAGGTCGACACCTTTTCCTTCACTCTTATTTCCTGGATCAGCTTTTCGTCCTTAAAAACAGGGCAATCTCGAGAGGAAGCAGCGTGGTCACCCATACAGTTGATGCAGCGAGGGGATGGAGGTGGACAAGCACCCTCATGGGCATCCCTGCCACACGTAACACATTTGGCCGGATTGGAACAGGACTGGCTGGTGTGGTTGAACCGCTGACATCGATAGCAACGCGTAGGGTTTGGGACATAAGGGCGAATGGAAATTATCTCATAGCCTGCTTTGATTTTTGATGGGAGTTGAACTTTGTCAAATGTCAAGAAGACAGTGCGGGTTGGAATGATGTTCGAGTCAACCCTTTTCATAACCCGATGAACAGCCGTGACGCCTTGGTCAGACAGATAGTGCTGAATTTCTTCGTCAGACAATCCATCGAGGGAGCGCGTATAAACGACTCCACGCGAGGAATTTAAGGTACGGTGCGGTTCCACCCGGACAGGGAAGGTGTGGAGCAGAGAAGTACGCAGCAATTTTTGAGCCTGGAGGGCACTGTGTGTTTCTAACAACAGGGTGCCATTCCGTAATCTGGAACAAGACTTTACAGGACCCGCAATTGCGTCGACACCTTTCTGAATAATGAAAGGGTTGACCGTGGAAAAGTCGTGACCTTCGTCAGACCGAGAAACAACAAGGAACTGTGGCAACGATGGAAGAACCGTCTGTGGCTGAGACTCAGTGAACTTACGTTTGTGAGCAGACATAGTGGAAGGTGAGGAAACCATTGCGGAAGAATCCCCCATGATTACCGGCGTCTCCGGTGGCACGCTCCTCCCTTGTGGGGGCCCTCACCGAGGGCACACCCGCCTTAGGTGATTGTTCACACCTCAGGTCACGCCTCCCGACAAACGGACGGAGGGACCAATCGGCACTTTCGGAAGGTATCAGCTCGGGTAATCACCCCTCCCTGGGCCTGGCCTTTACCAGGGGGTACGTACGTGTCCTACCTGTCTACCCGGGGCGGGGAATTACGCGTTACCCCGTCACCGGCTACGCATGGAAGTGCGTGGGTCGGCCTTCAGACACGCACAGGGAGGAAGAAAGAGACAGGGAAAGGAAAGAAGAGAGGTCTCAAACGCCGCAGCGGAGAAAAGGGTAAAGAGAAGAGGTAAAGAGAAGAGGTAAGGAATAGAGAAGGACGAAGAAAGATGAAGACATACAAGCAAGGAAGGCGAAGAGTGCGGTACATTTACAAGCGTCCGTCTCCGGACGTAGGCACAAACCATACTCCCCAGAGGGGGAGAAAGGGAAGGGAAGGAAAGAGCCAGAGGTGAGGAGGGGGGGGGGGCGAAGATGGGGGATGGGGAAGGATACGGAAAGGGAAGGTATGCAGCCCGGAAAGGAAGGAAGGCCACATTAGCTCGGGGTCCCGTGCTCGCTACACACGTATCCACAAAAGAGTTGTGGATCCCCTGGGGGGCTGACACAGCTTGAATTGGCAGATGAGTCCTGGTGGTATCCGTACGTACCAACTGAAGTCTTCTTGTCAACTCTTAGCAGTTATTGCGACAATATCTGGCGGCATGATCTGGTTAACAACGAATTTATTTCTCCTATCTTATTGAATTGACTTACCGTCACCAATAGCTGGACTGACAGGCATAGATAGCTAACTTCATTTGCCTTTTCGGTATGATTGCTGTTACCCACCCTCCGTTTTCGGTGTGATTGCTCTGATCAACCCATGGCTGTGTGGTGTTGAATTACTAACCTTGGGAAATTGACTGCTACTGACTCCATCTCCTTGTCAAGCAGCATCGCCAAATTTGAACTATTGAAATGTCAATACCCAGGATTCAATACTTGGACCAGAGCCACGTTGCAACAGCATTCATTAAAATTCGCTGCCTAAAATTTTAATGAGCCCGTAAATTCTTTGGGGAGCTAAATGCCTCAGTCGCCCGACTGACTCACGTCATGCCGACTTGTTAGGTTGTAAAATTAATAGAGATAGTGGTTTCAATCTTGATAAATCATGGAATCCGGCACTTGCTGTAATAAATTCGCAAAGACGTCGTCACAGTGTAGCTCAATGATATATCGATATGCCAACACAGATCAACTGCGGAGTCATAGATACAACTCGCGCATTATGCACGTCTCTGCCGCCGACCAACGTCTCTGGCGCATTTGCATCTGTGGCCGCATGCGCAGTCGCGTGGTAGCCGAGTATGAAGGGACAAAGCGAGCACTGGAGTGGCAGTCTTGCAGCTCACTCTGAAGATGGCTGAATGTTAGAGAGGTGAAATATTAGGAGATTTCTTGCGGCTGCACACCCGAAACATAATGGAACAGTCTTTGCGCCGCCAAAACCTGAAGATACCATTACATTATTTTCTTTCATTACGTATTTTGTCGTACCTTAACAGCTAACTGTCTCTCCATGTATTGTCGATCTCTGTAAGATTCACCCACTCAGTACTGCTACACTTTCTCTGGACCCACGTGCCCGTCCTTGAACCTCACCCCACGACCCCTCCCTGCAGCCTTCAGGTTCGTTTGAGCAGTTACCGGTGGGCTCACGCGCATGCGCAGAGCTGAAGTCGCGTATGAGCAGTGTTTTCTCCCGCCTTCAGGCTAAGCAGCCAGATTCGCGCATCCGCAGAGCTGTGTGAGTTGGAGTGGGGTCTGCTCTCTTGCTGTTTACGATCCATCATCGTGAATTGTAAGGTAAGCATTTTATTTATTCTCATATGAAGTCACATTTACTAGGCAGAGTGCAAAGGAATTTCATGTGGTTGAAACGTGAAATTTATTAACAGTATTTATTCCAGATGTCCAGCGAATCTGAATCAGATTGTGTGTGGAGCGATGAGGAGCTGGAAATGTTCCAACCGCAATAGAGACAAAGGATCGAAAACGATGTAGAGAATGTGGCGCCACACTATAGTGACAGTGAATTTGTAGAACATTTTCGGGTGTGGCATCACGTGGCAGATGGCCTTATAGGACCTTGAATTTCTGAATCATTATCAGACGGGGGGAAACGGGAAACTGCTCCCACTGAAGCACATCTTGATATATTCGTAGTTTGCTGGTCACGAAGCTGCAGGTTTCAGGGATGTCGCAGATGGGTTCAGTATCTGTATTTCTTCTGTGCTACGTGATATACAGATAGTTACTAACTTCATCAGTGATTTAGGATGAGAAGTTATAAAGTGGACGTCCGCTGAAGAACGAGTAAAGATCGAGGCTCATTTCCGGGGAAATGGATTGCCTCGTGCGATTCGGGCAATCGACGGTACACACATGAGAACTGATAGTCCTCAGAAAGATCCCCAGTCGTATATGAATAGGAAGAATTATTTTTCCATTCATCTGCTATTAGTTTAAAATCATACCGGCGGATTAGGGTCTTATTCTTCACCTATTCAGGCTCTGTGCATGACAGGAGAGTGTTCACACTACTAAATGCTCGAAGAAAAGTTTGGAGATTTTCATCATTTGGCTGGCAGTGCCTATCCATTCAGAAATACAGCGCATTTGTCTAGAATGCAATGTCACTTCATATGGCACTCTCAAAAAAACACGTGTGTTGTAGAACACTGCTTTGGCCTGTTGAAGCAGCATTTTAGGCAATTATAACACTTGGAATTGAGGAGCGTGAAAGTGATGGCGCACTTCATCGGAGCGTGCTGTGTGGTTCACAGTCTCGCCGTGGAAGATAACGTGGAGTTAGGAGACAACGAAGGTACATATAGCAATAACTACCATTTCATTATTTTACTACATTCACAATAATTTTGTAAACGCTGCTGACAAATATTCAGTTATTTGAATACTAAGCTTATGAGTGTATGTAAGTATCTGATCCACACAGGTGAAGATGATGAACCAGTAGTTGGCTTTTACAACAGGGATGGCAAGTGGCATTACCAAGAGGAACCTTAATTGCAGTCCAGTTGCAAATGTAAAAGCAGCACCAGATGCCCCATCACCAACATATGGCAACAAATGTAAGTGAAACCCTATCGGATAAACTATACCCTCTGATTAACAGCTTTACTCATTTTTTAGTATGGCAAATTACCGAAAAACGCCATAAATTGTTTAGCATTGGATCGTGTAGTCTTCCGACACGTTTGGTTATTTGTTCAAGATGGAGCTGTTAACATCGGAATTCGCGAAATCTCGAGGCCTCAGTGGACCTGAAATTCAGTGTGATTAGTGGTATCGTTTCAGTGATGTGAGTTTGTTTCGTAGCTGTTTGAAAGCTTCCAGCTTTTTCACCGTGTTGAAGTGTACACACAGGGCTCGAGACATACATATGCGTATCCCCTGTTAATAGATCTGTCTCATCGACTCACCCGGCCTTGTACATGTGAGCGTGCCGGACAGCTGATGTTAAGACACCTGGGGGCAGACAGCCTTTCCATACTGTAACCTAAATAGCACTGCCTATTAGATGTTAAAAATTTCATGTGAACCATTAAAATGATCGACGACGAGCGCTATCGCCACTCCCAACAATTCTTGTATTGGAATCATCTTCTGTCGTCTTCTCTGTGGCCACACTGTGTAATCTTCTCTGGTGCATGGTTGGAAACAGCTGACAGGCCACATTTCTTAGCATCTCGCCTCGAGCCGCACCTCTACACCATTTTCAAACAACACTACAGAAAAATATAGAACGACTAAGTTTTATTTAACAATCACTATACAGATTGTGAATGTATATGTAACGGTTAGACAAAAATCTACATTTTGGCATGTTAAAATTTTTCAGTTTTGTAACTACGTAGTTCCTGAGGTATTTTATACCTAAATTTTCTTTCAGTATCTTCTTTTAGTGCATGTAATTTGTCTGTAATATAGTGAACATATATACTTGTTAATTTTTTGTGATTTCAATGCAGTGAAAATGGAAGAACATTCCCAATAACAATTACATCAAGACCGAAACAAAATTCAATTCGAACTAAAAGTGGGGCCGTGTGTAAGCTAGGCCATATGTCAAATGAGTGGTATGTATGTCTAAGGTTATATATCGTACTTTGAAGGAATTTTAAGTCTCTGGGAAAGAGCATTTGACATTTTCTCGTCTACCTGATTCTGGCACAATAGAAGTATAGATTGAAGGCGACCCCTGACTGAAGTGAAATTCATTAATTTGTTGATAGTACTGTATCTACTCTGTTACCGTGTTGCATTCGTGCATCTGAAGAAAAACAAAATTTACAAAGGGAAAATTGGAAGATATGGAATAATTTGTAACATAAGGACATACTTTTATGTTCTATTATTAACGCTTCATCACATCTGTAGCGTTGTGTGAACACACTGAATTAGAGCTGGATGATGCTAAATTCCAGCTGTGAAATGATCTTGACAAATTGCAGTGCAGATGCCTGAAGTCACATGCTGCACTATGTTCAGTCTAGGGAACTTGATGGAAAAGAATGGGAAAGCTCAGAAAAGTAACAGACCATACAAATAGGTAGGTAGAGTGTGTGTTATCTGTTTGTGCTGCAAAGTGCCACAAGAAACTTGAAAGTCTGTCCTGGAGGCACATTAACGTAGATCTGTTAAGCTGTCATCTGTGTCACCCATGGCATCGGTTGTGCTGCTTATGTAGGATCACATACACGGTGCTCATAAATCACACACTGATCTCGTGATATGACATCTCTGTCCCAGATTCTCCGTTTTCCACCACACAGTCATGTTGCCCCAGCTTAAAAGCAGCATCTACACCTTTTCAGTGTCCCAGTTGCTATCGAGTTTACTTTTCTCATGTGCCTGTTGTTGAAATTGTGGTTGTGTGAAACTACTATTAACATCTCGACTCATTTGTGAGTGCAGTATGACAAATGATCCATATTGCCTCAAATAGTATTATTCCCTTATCACGGAAGATCGTTATTGTCATGTATTTTGTTGACCACTTCATCACGTGTTCTGATGTATCTTGTTTATCTGTTTCATGGTATATGAATATTTTTGTTTTTATTCGTTTTTGTGCTGAATTAAGGAACTTGCCTAAAACTAATCTTAATAACGAACTTTCCCTTCATAATTTAATTTTTTTGACCCTGAACAACCCATTAATATTCCAAAAGTTCATTTCTAATATTACCTTTCTCCATATTTATCTTTGTCAATAATTATATTCTCTCTAGTCTGGTCATTTCAACAGCTTGATAATATGAATTTGTCTTGCATTTCATTTTATTGATCTTTTCCCCCTTTATAAAAAGCTAGTGATTTTTGGTTTATGGAACAATTTCTCTAAGACGAGAGATGGTTGAAGCGTTAGCTACCCATGTGGAACTGCTATGTTAAAAAGAGAAAAGTCCAATCAGAGCATTTTTCCTCTACGGACAGTGAGTATAGTCTATGCTGATGAATGTCATCTATAATAAAGCATAAATTCCATTTTGTGCAGCTATAAAATTAAATTATTAATATGTTTTTGTTCATTACTTTTGTCCATATAATGTAGCGAAAGTGTATTAGTGCCCTTTTCAGTTCATATAATATTTTACTTTTTAAGTCGCTTGTTAAAAATGAAAATGTGCACTCAGGTGTAAATTAGTTTATAATGAATGTGTGACGCTGGCAACTGGGATGAAATTGGGTGCCACTGACATCAAAAACTGCTGACCCCTGGCCTTTCTTCACGTATCGACACCTTGCCATTGAAGTTCGCCCTTACACTACTACAGTGAACTTCAGTAACGATGAAGAACGAGCGGCTGAATTGGAATTCATGTCGTTTATTCCTGCTACCAGTTTTGACACCGAATGGTGTCATCTTCGGGCCTCAAGCGTGAACTGCCATTCACAACCGTTCATGTGTTGTGAATGACAAGTTACTCTTGGGGCCTGAGGATGACTAGATACCAAGCGAACTGGTAGCCAGATTAAACGACATCGATTCCAACACAGCCGCAGGCTTTTCTACTATTCAAGTACTTCATGTCCGTCTGAAGTGATGGGTTACCAGCGACATTACAGACGAAGATCGTACGTATCTTTGCATCGAAGTTCAAAATTATGGCCGGAGTAATACTTTTATTCCGTTGCGTTGCGTGGTTTTAGTCCATGTCACGTATTTATGCTCTGTGAGAAATGTTGCAGATGTCATAGAGGGTTTTCTTTATGTTAGTGCCTGCTACTGTTTAATCGTCTGATGTAACCACTTGTAAAAAACCGAAGTTCTGAACAGTTTTTGTGGATATTGTAATAAATAGCACAGTCGATGGCCAAATTCGTACGACACTGATCCTACAACAAATGTTTAATGGGAAGTTTACCACCTGTGAAGTGCGAGCACACTAGCAGTGTGAGCAAGTAACAAGTCAGGAATGGATATTAAACGTTTTGTAATTGTGAACAGTGGCCTACTGCTTTTAGCCAGTTGCACAGCAATTCATCAGACAACGCTGATGAAATAATTAACAAGCGACGGGAAGAAATAAGGACCTCTAACTAAAGCAGGTGAAGAAATTCAAGGAGGCAAAAAGCTAACTAAGAAGAGTTGTATCAATGAGACATGTGAACAAGCTGTGAAGGCCAGGAAGAGAGCAAGGGCGGTACACATCCTGGACAGAATGTGCCGAACAACAGGAAGCAGGCAAAACCTTAAGAATAGAAACGAATAGGATTCGGAGATAATTCCTACACTGTATATATCCAAGGCAATATTATTAACTGTAAAAGTGAAATCTCTGTGTGGATGAATAATTGACTTTCTCCCTTTTTCCCAGCAGAACAGAGCCAGCAGCAAAGGATGCCGATGTTTTACATTAGAGGCACTTTCTATGGGTATCCAATGGAAGCCCTACTTAGTACAGGTGCGGTATGGCTCTATGGCTCTCCCCCCTCCCCCTTTGGGAGTCTCTGCGTTGTGCGCCTACCTGTGACTCAGCATCTCTGCTGTATTATTATTATCGTATCGTCTATTAATATCTTCAATATTAATGTATTAAATGTACTAATGGATATAGCCTGCGTCTGAAGGTTACATTAATGTGCAAACATTTTAAGTAACTGGTTGAGAATTTCTCAAAATGACTTCTTTTATTTGTACATTAATGTAGGTGGTATGTCATGGTTCTGTTATTGTGTTTAACATTTTTTCACCCTACCTCGAAACTTAAAAAAGCTTAGATGGTTCTCCTGACACTAGTTTGCTATCTTCCTGACAGGAGCCAAAACAGCTAGCGTATGAGTGATCTTCATTGAGCGATGGGGTTTGGGCTGCCATGTGGGTGAGCCCTGGCCTGACAACCAAGGTGTGCAGGGAGTAATCTGCTTCATCCGCCAGGTGAGTTAGTCTGTCGGGCAGTGGCATATTCCTTTTATTTATCCTCGAGAGTTATTAAATGCTGAAGATACACGGAGTGCCTTTCCATATGAGAATACAAAGGTTCAAGGAGAAACCGCAAACATATCTGAAGATGGAGAAAGAGCAATGAGGAAACAGAAGGATAATAAGATACGGTAACGGCAGAGATGTTGAAGGCAGGAGAAGGAACTCTTCAGAAAGAGCTATACAATCTCATAAGAAATCCCAGAGGAGTGGAAAACACCCGCAATCATCCCACTGCATCAAAAGAACAGTAATAGAGATTGTACGAAGTACAGAGCCATTTCTGTCTTAAGTGTACCTTATGAAGTTTTATCTTTACTAATACTTGAGAAACTTACGCCATTTGCAAAATATGTTGTACGAATTCCCAGGCAGGCTTCCAGGAAGTACGATCGACCATCAATCGATTATTCACCATGTAACAAATCTGGGAAAAGTGCTGGGGATTCAACCATTTGTTTCTGTAAACGTTCGTGGCCTTCTCGAAGGGTTGTGACAGTATTGTCAGGTTCAGAATGTACAACATCCTGAGGGAGCTTAGTATACGCATTACGTTAATAAATGTGGTCAAGGTGTGCACAGCGGAGATGAAAGCCAAAGTCAAATACCAAGGGGAGCTGTCCAAGGAGTTCCAGATCAGAATGGGTGGGAGACAAGGTGGTATTTCACTGCTATTATTCGACCCGGTCCCAAAGAAAGTAATCCAAGAAATAAAGAGAGAGAAAAAAGGGGTGACACTAAATGGTAGGACAGATTTATTGTGTTGTGCAGAAGACAGCGCAGTTCTAGCAGAATCAGTGGAAGCGGCAGCAGAAACTGTAGAGGACCTAGCACAAGGTACAAGAAAGTTGGGGGTACGGATTAATACGGGAAAGACTGAAGTCATGGAGGTATAAATAGAAGCCCCTAATGACATCCCATTACAGGCAAGGATATCGATATTTGCTCAAGTGGAAAATCTTGAACACCTAGGCACACGGTTCAACAGGCGAAATAATTTGAAACGGGGATAAACCAACGTATTGTGAATGGGTCTAAAACTGATTTCAGTATAAAGCAGATAATATCATCCAAGGATGTCACGTAAGACCGAACTGAAGACCTACTATGCCATTAAAGAGCCGGTATTATTGTATGGGACCTAAGCCTGAAGCCCAACAAGGAAGAATGAAGAAACCTTGGGTCTTTGAAAGAATAATTACGACGACGGGCTTTAGGCCAGTCCATGAAGGGAGTGTAATATCCCTTCGCCCTGCTAGCTACTGGATGTGAACCGACCGGTTCAACAACCTTCCTATCGTTATTGGTTTAATGTTAGTATATATCGCGAGGTGGTGCGTTTCGTCTGCGTGAGCGACATTGTTATTCTTTTACTCCACATTGCACCATGGCGAGCGAAAGAAAGTAAGAAAATCGGAATGTGAGAGGACTCACCAACCCACACACCCGAGGCAGGAGTCGAACCTCCGACGTGGGGGAGCGTTAGGACCGTGACAAAGCGCCCTGGGCTACCCAGTCTTTACGTGGAGTCCAGTAACGGCCGGAATACAGTCCGTTGCACTTCATTAGTAATCCGTCATATTTAATTTTCATCGAAAGATTCTGTGATGGACTATTATGTACTACAAACTAGTATAGGACTTCGAACATTTCGTGGTCTATGTTTTCTCTAGTACCTGCTTCAATAAATGGTCAAAAGCACAGAGAAAATTTTCCCTGCTAGAAGATTCATTTCACTCGCAGACGATCATCGAATAACGAAATGGGAATGGTTGTGTTCCAATTCGAGAAGATCCTATAGAAGTTCTATCTCACATTACAGCACAAGAGTTACTTTTCAACCTATAGGAAATGACGTATGCCGTGGGAATAGTCGACACCGATCGTAAGGATGTTCCTCAGAGACACGAACTAGGCCACTGCACGCACCAGTTCAGTGACATCGAGATTAATATTACTAGCTTGAAAACAATTTCTTTTTTGCTGTAGCAGAAGTAGTTGTTTGCTTCGCGAATTACACCTTTGTAATGGCTGACGACCCGGACTGTCCCTGCTACTCCTTATCCATCACCCAGTCGTCCTTTAACTACTGGGTTCTCCCTTGGAACTTCGCCCTTCACTTCCGGATGCTAATTAGGTGTTCGTCTTTGAAGGAAAAAATCATGAAGACGATTTTTGAGCCCGTCCACGAAAGGAGATCGTGGAAACAGACAAATCCAGAATTTTATGAGCTGATGCAACCGAAGATTGTTCAAAAACTGAAAGCGCGAAGAGTAAGATTGGCAGGCCACATTGCTAGGAGCCAAGGCACCTGTAGTGCAAAAGCCGTGCATATGGGAAGACCTGATGGTAACTCGTCCAATCGGAAGACTTCTAAAACGATGGATGAGCTACATGAAGACCTTTGCCAGCTGTGAGTCACAACAAATGGATCCAAACTGCACAAGGTCGTCATCTATGGAGGAACACTGATGTCAGTACATCACCTACAGGGTTCTCGATCGCCGAATTCATGATGATGCGAGGTAAGCAACAATGGTGCCGGAAGAGGTTGCACAAAACTGTATAGTTTATTAAGAAATTAATTTTCCAAAAAAACATGCAAGCTGCAGGACATTTTATCTGGAAAAATTGTGAGGCTTGTCACAAATAGCAGTAAAAGTGATGACAAACGAACGGGGCGGAAATTGTCTAAATATCTGCAAGACACGTTTCGTAACGCAGTTCCTGGCTTCAAGCTCTTCCTATATTTGCAGATCTGAGAAAGTAGTGGGTGTTTAAATTCAACCAAGTGTGACTTCGCGACAGATGTTTGATACTCTTCATGCTATTATTTTATGAACTAAGTGAGTGATTTCAAAAAGTCATACACGAACGTTCGATAGGCTGAAAGGTCAAAAAACAGTGACAATAAGCTATCCCGTCAATATTTTACTTTTATGGTCAAGTAGTTACTTCCATGAATCTAACCTTCATTAACAACGACGTATTAAAAGCTTCAATCCGTTCGCGGGGTGATGCTTCTAATTTGCAACAAGAAAATGGAATTAATCATTCGCTGAAGACAAGTTGGAACTTAACAAGCTGTTTCTGCATGCGAGTTACGAGTTTAACGACAGCGACTGTAAGGATCAAGCGACCTACCGAAGTTCTCTATATTGTAATTGGGTTCTGTGTATCTAATGGCAGATTACCTGTGTGATATGACGTTTTGAAAAGGAATCATTTAGAAATGCCCACCTGTGTTACAATGTATATACCATGGTGGCGACTTATGAGTACCTCACCGACAGATGGAAGGAGATGTTGGCCGGACGTCGCGCGTATGCCACCGGCCCACATTGTTTGGACGTAAGTAATACCCTGGCATACGAAGAAAATTTTCCGGTGCACGAGCACAGCACAGCACCGAAAACTGACTCGTGGCCAATTTACACCCAGGCAGTACTGTCAAAGCGCTTTCTGCCGAGTGCACTGTATCTCGCTCGAACTTCTCTGAAGGCAGGTGGAAAGGCTATCCATTTGAAAATATCGCCGTGTATCTCCCGAAAGCAACCAAAATTTACCACCAGATGGAGGCACCTGCTCATACAGCATTTTGGTTTGAAGATGAACACAGGCGTGGTTAAAACCCGTTAGCAGAGTAAATTTATTCGGAGCCCCTCAGCAACGTTCGCTAAGGAGTAGAAATCATAAATTTTATTTCCAACACTTTCTGACGGGGAGGAAGTTTGAAGTTTTCCGTAATTCGGCCACGAGAATTCACCCGCAGCCCTGGTTGCAACAATTCGAATTCTCCTTTCCTCCGACGTGGCCAAGTGCACACAAAATTGAATACATGTGCCGTTACCTCAAAGGTGAGCCAGCAGTGCATATGAGGTCAATTGCACGCAATTGCAACTCACTCAGCGAATTTCGACAACGTTTTCTTTCAATTCATAGGTCAGTAGCAGCCCTAAGTCTAGTAAAACACGGACTAATCACGCTACCAGAACTCAACCGGGCGAAATTCTCCAGCCCTGTGCAGATGTTCAAACACATGCTGCAGGCGAATGAGTAGACGATCCACATGGGCCTGGGGAAATTCTCATTTGTCTGCGAAAATTTCCCATGCAATTGTGCCATGTTATCCTTGAAGGACGATGTAAGGACGATGTAAGGACGATGTAAGGACGATGTAAGGACGATGTAAGGACGATGTAAGGACGATGTAAGGACGATGTAAGGACGATGTAAGGACGATGTAAGGACGATGTAAGGACGATGTAAGGACGATGTAAGGACGATGTAAGGACGATGTAAGGACGATGTAAGGACGATGTAAGGACGATGTAAGGACGATGTAAGGACGATGTAAGGACGATGTAAGGACGATGTAAGGACGATGTAAGGACGATGTAAGGACGATGTAAGGACGATGTAAGGACGATGTAAGGACGATGTAAGGACGATGTAAGGACGATGTAAGGACGATGTAAGGACGATGTAAGGACGATGTAAGGACGATGTAAGGACGATGTAAGGACGATGTAAGGACGATGTAAGGACGATGTAAGGACGATGTAAGGACGATGTAAGGACGATGTAAGGACGATGTAAGGACGATGTAAGGACGATGTAAGGACGATGTAAGGACGATGTAAGGACGATGTAAGGACGATGTAAGGACGATGTAAGGACGATGTAAGGACGATGTAAGGACGATGTAAGGACGATGTAAGGACGATGTAAGGACGATGTAAGGACGATGTAAGGACGATGTAAGGACGATGTAAGGACGATGTAAGGACGATGTAAGGACGATGTAAGGACGATGTAAGGACGATGTAAGGACGATGTAAGGACGATGTAAGGACGATGTAAGGACGATGTAAGGACGATGTAAGGACAATGTAAGGACGATGTAAGGACGATGTAAGGACGATGTAAGGACGATGTAAGGACGATGTAAGGACGATGTAAGGACGATGTAAGGACGATGTAAGGACGATGTAAGGACGATGTAAGGACGATGTAAGGACGATGTAAGGACGATGTAAGGACGATGTAAGGACGATGTAAGGACGATGTAAGGACGATGTAAGGACGATGTAAGGACGATGTAAGGACGACAAAGGGTTTCGAGCAGAGCCGCAGCCGTCGGAGCAGATGGCACTCACGATGTAACGGGACACCTGGGCGACACAGAGCGAGCGATTGTTGGCAGCGTCGCTGCTCTTCACGAAACTCTGGTAGAGCAAATGATGCCAGTGGTCGCCGATCGCCGAGAGGGAATCTGAGACACCCCGGAGGGGTAGAGATATGGAAATGAGCAGTGACGGCAGACTAAGGAACGGTAGTTATGACCAGCCCTGGCATGATTATCGACCAAGCAATGGCAAGGGCGCTATGAATAGTGTGGGTGGTCCGCCAGTTAGCCTAGAAATTCGTCCAGCAAACCCCGGACACAATCCACCTAATGCCCCTAATCAAATGGAACAATGACAGTTGACTGATGCAGAACGCATCAACCTACAGAGGACCAGTGCTGTTGTCGATATTGGAGTACATTTGATTGACGAGGACGATATTAGGGAAGATTTGTTTAGCGAGGGCCACAGTATGTGTATGCCAGCAGTAAGCCCAGTCATTTGTTTCCATTCGAGGAGTTATCCTCGATATGGGCAGCCCTTTTTCGTGAGGCAGAGTAAGGTGTGAAGAGACAGGGGAGAGGAATCACGGTCAGGGGCGCGATATAAGGAAAAGTGTCAAAATACAGCCTCGTATAAACTTCATTTGTCAATGTCATGAGTGAGTTCAATTTTTTGTAATGCCACTAATAAACATGGCCATGATACTAGGGACTGACTGTCTTGTGACAGCCAGAGCGAGAGCACCAGCAGCAACGAGTACTGTTTGTATAAAGCGTTTATTTTGCATTTTGTTTACGACCTTCCACTAAGGAAGGGATTCTATTTGTGTTTATCTGCTCTGCATAGTAACTAACAGTTCTTGATAAAACTTTACGTAGTTTTCGTGTTAGATTTCTTAGTGTTTTCTTGATCGTTTAGAACAGAAAGCGCCCTAAAACCGTCTTGTTTGTTTCGCGGCCGTTAGCCACTAGTCACTTGAATCAGCAGTTGTCTTGTGACAGCCAGAGCGAGAGCACCAGCAGCAGCGAGTACTGTTTGTATAAAGCGTTTTTGTACTTATTTGCTGCGCTTAGCTTTTAAATAGTTTTTCTGGGAAAACCTAGCGTAGTTTTCGCGTCTCGTATTTCAGTGAGTGTTTCTTGATTATCAGAGTAGCTCATCAGAAGATTATCTTGGGAATTTGTCACCGTATAGAGTAGGGTAAACATAGTCATGTGTAGGGACTGTGGTTGTTGTGAGCGGACGCAAGGAGAATTGGCCACTCTTCGGGGGCAGGTGGAGGCTTTGTCTGTTAGGCTCATCGAGCTCGAGGCGCAGGCGTCGGCTCATAGTGGCGTTGGGGCAACTGTGGTGAGACCTATGCCTACTTCGGTGGCCTTGGAATCACATGGAACCCCTGATGTCGCTGCGTCTTCCGGCAGTGAGCATCTTACCGGTCAGCCATCACTCCAGGGTGAATGGCGGACAGTGGTGGGCTCGCGCGTGCCTGGCCGAAAGGCGAAGGTGGGATCTGGCCGCGTGGCAGCTGCCTTACCCCTTTCCAACAGGTACGGGGTGCTTCCTAGTGGTGATGACATCGTTTCCGAGCCACCACAGGATGCCTCGCCTGTTGGGCCAGTGGCCGATTCTCCGGCAAGGTCCCGACAGTCACAGAGGGCGGGCCTATTAGTTATAGGGAGCTCCAACGTTAGGCGGGTTATGGAGCCCCTCAGGAAAATAGCGGGTAGGTCGGGGAAGAATGCCAGTGTGCACTCGGTGTGCTTGCCGGGGGGGTCTCGTCCGTAATGTGGAGAAGGCCCTTCCGGCAGCTATTGAACGCACTGGGTGTGACCGGCTGCAGATAGTAGCACATGTCGGAACGAATGACGCCTGCCGCTTGGGTTCTGAGGCCATCCTTGGTTCCTTCCGGCGGCTGGCTGATTTGGTGAAGACAACCAGCATCGCACGCGGAGTGCAAGCTGAGCTTAATATCTGCAGCATAGTGCCCAGAGTCGATCGCGGTCATCTGGTTTGGAGCCGTGTGGAGGGTCTAAACCAGAGGCTCAGACGACTCTGCGACTATAATGGTTGTAAATTCATCGACCTCCGTTATTGGGTGGAGAACTGTAGGGCCCCCCTAGACAGGTCAGGCGTGCACTACACACCGGAAGCAGCTACTAGGGTAGCAGAGTACATGTGGCGTGCACACGGGGGTTTTTTAGGTTAGAGGGACCCCCCCTTGGGCGAAACGATAAAATACCTGACGGCTTACCAGAGAGGACATTATCATCGTTGATAAAGAACGTCCGTCCTCAGAGACCAAAAACAGGAAAAGTTAACGTAATATTGGTAAACTGCAGGAGTATCCAGGGCAAGGTTCCTGAATTAGTATCTCTTACTGAAGGAAATAGTGCGCATATAGTATTAGGAACGGAAAGTTGGCTAAAACCGGAAGTGAACAGTAACGAAATCCTAGACACAGAATGGAATATATACCGCAAGGATAGGATAAACGCCAATGGTGGAGGAGTATTTATAGCAGTAAAGAATTCAATAATATCCAGTGAAGTTATTAGCGAATGTGAATGTGAAATAATCTGGGTTAAGTTAAGTATCAAAGGTGGGTCAGATATGATAGTCGGATGCTTCTATAGACCACCTGCATCAGCAACCGTAGTAGTTGAGCGCCTCAGAGAGAACCTGCAGAACGTCGTGAAGAAGTTTCGTGATCATACTATTGTAATAGGGGGAGACTTCAATCTACCAGGTATAGAATGGGATAGTTACACAATCAGAACTGGAGCCAGGGACAGAGACTCTTGTGACATTATCCTGACTGCCTTGTCCGAGAATTACTTCGAGCAGATAGTTAGAGAACCAACTCGTGAAGCTAACGTTTTAGACCTCATAGCAACAAATAGACAGGAACTTTTCGACTCCGTGAATGTAGAAGAGGGTATCAGTGATCATAAGTCAGTGGTTGCATCAATGACTACAAGTGTAATAAGAAATGCCAAGAAAGGAAGGAAAATATATTTGCTTAACAAGAGTGATAGGGCACAAATCGCAGAATATCTGAGTGACCACCATCAAACGTTCATTTCTGAGGAAGAGGATGTGGAACAAAAATGGAAAAAATTCAGAAACATCGTCCAGTACGCCTTAGATAAGTTCGTACCGACTAAGGTCCAAAGCGAGGGGAAAGATCCACCGTGGTATAACAATCATGTACGAAAGGTACTACGGAAACAAAGAAAGCTTCATCATAGGTTTAAGAGTAGTCGAATCATAGCTGATAAGGAAAAGCTGAACGAAGCGAAAAAGAGCGTAAAGAGAGCAATGAGAGAAGCATTCAACGAATTCGAACATAAAACATTGGCAAACAATCTAAACAAGAACCCTAAAAAGTTTTGGTCATATGTAAAATCGGTAAGCGGATCTAAATCCCCTATTCAGTCACTCGTTGACCACGATGGCACCGAAACAGAGGACGACCGAAGAAAGGCAGAAATACTGAATTCAGTGTTCCGAAACTGTTTCACTGCGGAAAATCGTAACACGGTCCCTGACTTCAGCCGTCGCACGGACGCCAAAATGGAAAATATTGAAATAAACGATATCGGAATTGAAAAACAACTGCTATCACTTAGTAGCGGAAAATCATCCGGACCAGACGAGATACCCTTAAGATTCTACAGTGATTATGCTAAAGAACTTGCCCCCTTTCTATCAGCAATTTATCGTAGATCGCTGGAAGAACGTAAAGTACCTAGCGACTGGAAGAAAGCGCAGGTCGTTCCCATTTTCAAGAAGGGTCATAAATCAGATGCGAATAATTATAGGCTTATTTCGCTTACGTCAATCTGTTGTAGAATAATGGAACATGTTTTGTGTTCTCGTATTATGACGTTCTTAGATAATACAAATCTCCATCATAACCAACATGGATTCCGCAAACAGAGATCATGTGAAACTCAGCTCGCCCTATTTGCCCAAGAAATTCACAGTGCCGTAGACACTGGCGAGCAGATTGATGCCGTATTCCTGGACTTCAGGAAGGCATTTGATACGGTTCCGCACTTACGTTTAGTGAAAAAAATACGAGCTTACGGAATATCGGACCAGGTTTGTGATTGGATTCAGGATTTCCTAGAAGAAAGAACACAACATGTCATTCTTAACGGTTCAAAATCTGCAGATGTAGAGGTAATTTCGGGAGTACCGCAGGGAAGCGTGATAGGACCTTTATTGTTTACAATATACATAAATGACTTAGTTGACAACATCGGTAGCTCCGTGAGGCTATTTGCAGATGACACGGTTGTCTACAAGAAAGTAGCAACATCAGAAGACTCGTACGTACTCCAGGAGGACCTGCAGAGGATTAATGCATGGTGCGACAGCTGGCAGCTTTCCCTAAACGTAGATAAATGTAATATAATGCGCATACATAGGGGCAGAAATCGATTCCAGTACGATTATGCCATAGGTGGTAAATCATTGGAAGCGGTAACGACCGTAAAATACTTAGGAGTTACTATCCGGAGCGATCTGAAGTGGAATGATCACATAAAACAAATAGTGGGAAAAGCAGGCGCCAGGTTGAGATTCATAGGAAGAATTCTAAGAAAATGTGACTCATCGACGAAAGAAGTAGCTTACAAAACGCTTGTTCGTCCGATTCTTGAGTATTGCTCATCAGTATGGGACCCTTACCAGGTTGGATTAATAGAAGAGATAGACATGATCCAGCGAAAAGCAGCGCGATTCGTCATGGGGACATTTAGTCAGCGCGAGAGCGTTACGGAGATGCTGAACAAGCTCCAGTGGCGGACACTTCAAGAAAGGCGTTACGCAATACGGAGAGGTTTATTATCGAAATTACGAGAGAGCACATTCCGGGAAGAGATGGGCAACATATTACTACCGCCCACATATATCTCGCGTAATGATCACAACGAAAAGATCCGAGAAATTAGAGCAAATACGGAGACTTACAAGCAGTCGTTCTTCCCACGCACAATTCGTGAATGGAACAGGGAAAGGGGGATCAGATAGTGGTACAATAAGTACCCTCCGCCACACACCGTAAGGTGGCTCGCGGAGTATAGATGTAGATGTAGAATGAATGCACACCACACTGTAATTGACATAGCTGGAGGTGTTATGACTGTTGTTGCCAGGAGCAACCCTGTCATGTGTTTTGTGCAAGGAGTCTGAGGTGAGGTGTCAAATCTCACCTTAGAACTGTGCCGCGACCTGGGCAGGTCGTTTTTGTCGATCTTATTAGTGACCTGGACTCACAGTCTAGTGAGCATGAGAGGAACGCTGTTTTCACGAGCATTGTGAACAGATGTATTGCTGGTACAGGACCCACGGAAACTATTGAGTATTTTCAGACTCAACAGGGGTGATCAGTGGATTTCTGTACTGCTTTACGGTGCGCGACCATCTACCGTTTGTTAAACCCTACGCTATTCCACTGTTGTACATCTGTAGTGTGGAAGCCGAAATAAGTAGGAAGCTGAAACAGGGTGTAATAGAGCGAGCAGGGAGTTCCTGTAACTCACCGTTACTCGTACGAAAGTGGGAAAAATCCTTGCGTTTGGTGCTGCACTCATGGCAAATACGATTATTATGTCCGAGACAGATAGGCCAGAAGGACTGGAGGAACTTTTGCAATTTATTCACGGTGTGAATGTTTTTACCATCAGTTGACCTCTGGTCAGCTACTGGCAAATAATGCTCAATTCGTTACGCAGGCAATACTCTGCATTCCTCTGCTATGGAAGTTGCTACCATTTTGAACGCCTCCATTTTGGGTTGTTTCTTCAGCCACTTTCGTAACAGGCCTGAATAGCATACTACCTGACGACTTTAAGGCATGTACAACTGTGTACGTGGACGTTCTTATTGCAGAGAAGTCATGGAGGAACACAACCGGGTTCTAAATCGATTGCTTGAGGTATTCGAGAAAGCAGGGGTAACTGAATCTGGACGAATCACATTCGGGAGCGAAAGTATTAAGTTTCTGGGTCATAGTCTGTAAGCAGATGGGGTTCATCCGGACTGACAAAACTGCAGCGATTGCGGAGTGTGTGACTACTTCAAAGTGTGAGATTAGGGGTTATTTGGGACTCTGCAACTCCTAGAAACATTTCACTGTTTTGTCAACCCCTCGTTTGATTGCACTGACAAGTAAGAACACAATTTGGATGAGAGATGAACAAGCACAGAGCGATTTTGACTGGCTAAAAAGTGAACTGGTTAATATTCCATTGCTCACGCACCCGGATCTGAATCAGGAGTTTTGCCTGATGACAGCTCACTAAGTGGGCTGGGAACGGTATTGTTCCAGACGGATGGTGGAACGGACCCGTCTACCTGGAAAACTATTTCGTTCACCAGCCGTGTGCACTGAGTGAACGGAACTACTCTGTCACAGAGCTTGAAACCCTGGCCATGGTCTGGGCGTTCAAGAAATTCCGCTACTATTTGTTCGGGCGCAAGACTAGGGTGTAGAGCGACCATAGAGCATTACAATTATTAATGAGTGCCAAGATTAATCATCTTAGGCTAGGGCGGTGGACGGTATTTCTCCAGGAATACCATTTCACGATGGAATATATTCCTGGGCCCAAGAACATCATTGCTGATGCTCTGCCTCTGATGCCTATCAGGCTCAACCATGCTGAAGATGGTCCAGTAGAAGAAAATTTTAGTGTTTATACCTACAATACCGTGTTTCTTGACTTCCGCAAGGCGTTCGATACAGTTCCCCATAGTCGTTTAATGAACAAAGTAAGAGCATATGGACTATCAGACCAATTGTGTGATTGGATTGAGGACTTCCTAGATAACAGGACGCAGCATGTCATTCTCAATGGAGAGAAGTCTTCCGAAGTAAGACTTATTTCAGGTGTGCCGCAGGGGAGTGTCATAGGACCGTTGCTATTCACAATATACATAAATGACCTTGTGGATAACATCGGAAGTTCACTGAGGCTTTTTGCGGATGATGCTGTGGTGTATCGAGAGGTTGTAACAATGGAAAATTGTACTGATATGCCGGAGGATCTGCAGCGAATTGACGCATGGTGCAGGGAATGGCAATTGAATCTCAATGTAGACAAGTGTAATGTGCTGCGAATACACAGAAAGATAGATCCTTTATCATTTAGCTACAAAATAGCAGGTCAGCAACTGGAAGCAGTTAATACCATAAATTATCTGGGAGTACGCATTAGGAGTGATTTAAAATGGAATGATCATATGATGTTGATCGTCGGTAAAGCAGATGCCATACAGATTCATTGGAAGAATCCTAAGGAAATGCAATCCGAAAACAAAGGAAGAAGGTTACAGTACGCTTGTTCGCCCACTGCTTGAATACTGCTCAACAGTGTGGGATCCGTACCAGATAGGGTTGATAGAAGAGATAGAGAAGATCCAACGGAGAGCAGCGCGCTTCGTTACAGGATCATTTAGTAATCGCGAAAGCGTTACGGAGATGATAAACTCCAGTGGAAGACTCTGCAGGAGAGACGCTCAGTAGCTCGGTACGGGCTTTTGTCAACGTTTCGAGAACATACCTTCACCGAAGAGTCTAGCAGTATATTGCTCCCTCCTACGTATATCTCGCGAAGAGACCATGAGGATAAAATCAGAGAGATTAGAGCCCACACAGAGGCATACCGACAACCCTTCTTTCCACGAACAATACGAGACTGGAATACAAGGGAGAACCGATAGAGGTACTTAAGGTACCCTCCGCCACACACCGTCAGGTGGCTCGCGGAGTATGGATGTAGATGTAGATACAATACATGGCATTTGAAAATTATGTCACTGCAACACTAGGTAATATCGGGGCAGAGCAAGGCAAGGACTAAGTTTTACATCACATCAAAGAGTAATTGCACAATAAAACTTGCGCGGCCATGAGGCAGTATTGTATGGAATGGCGTCCTATTTAAAAGGCGAACCCTGGATGACTCCAGGTGGCTGTTAGCTATTCCCGAGGAACTTGTGAATAAGCTCGTGTGGTACGTGCATCTGAGCTAGGGTCACTTTGGTGCGCGGAAACGCTTGGAGAAGCGGAGGGAAACCTATTTTAATAATATTCTTTGGCGTATCCGTAAAGTAATTAGGGTATGCGAGTCCGGTCAGCAAACCAAGCCACCCACTGTGTCGTTTGCTGCACCAATGCACACGATCATTCCCAGTAAACTAAGGGATCTCTCAGCACCAGACCTATTTGGTCCACTGGTGCTCACTCCATGAACGGATTTGGTTACATATTCGTGGCGGTAGAGTTACGTCAAAATTCATCTGCCTCACCCTGCTGCGTAATACGAGGTCGTTGGGATCCAGAGCGGCATTCCGTATTACCCTCCTGAACCCACCGATTCCATATTCTGCCAGCAGTCATTGGATCTCGACCAACGCGGGCAGCAATGTCGCGATACGATAAACCGCAATCGCGATAGGCTACGATCCGACCTTTATCAAAGTCGGAAACGTGATGGTACGCATTTCTCCTCCTTACACGAGGCATCACAACAACGTTTCACCAGGCAACGCTGGTCAACTGCCGTTTGTGTATGCGAAATCGGTTGGAAACTTTCGTCATGTCAGCGCGTTGTAGGTGTCGCCACCGGCGCCAACCTTATGTGAATGCTCTGAAAAGCCGATTTGCGTATCACAGCATGTTCTTCCTGTCAAGTTTCGCGTCTGTAGCACATCTTCGAGGTGTAGCAATTTTAATGGCCAGTAGCGTATATGCCTAAAAACAAACGAAACACTAAAAATACAAAACAACAAAAAGCAAAAATAAATTAAACAAAACCGACAATCTGCCCCACAGGACATACAAGAATAGTGTACACTGCACATACAGAACATACCCCAAACAGGCCAACAACAGTAAAACAAAACACTAAGCAGGAGGAAATGTCTACAGACAACACCCTCCACATTAAACCGGCTCTGAAGTATGAGGCCAAATATTAGTGAAAGCAGCAGCATACAGATCGTTCCATCAGAACCACCTGATGATGGCTGGAAGGTTATTTGCCGAAATATCGTGGGACTTCGAACGATCGCATCCGGCTGGACACCCGAGAGCCCTGGGAACAAAACCGCCTTTGTTTCAGTGACTGCCACCCCAACTCACGCATCAAATCAGTGGTACTCTCACCCTTACTGCGCGGTAACACGAAACGAGCTGCCCTTCTTTGCACTCTTTCGATGTCCTCCGTCAATCCTACCTGGTAAGGTTCCCATGCCGCGCAGCAATATTCCAGCAGAGAACGGACGAGTGTAATGGTAGCTATCTCTCTAGTGGGTTTGTCGCATCTTCTAAGTGTTCCACCAACAAAGCGTAGAAATTCGTGGAATTGAGAGCTGTCCTCACCTACAAAGTTTTCCTTCCCAGGAATCAAAGTATATGTATGGACGCTGTCATTTGGTTCTATATCAGATACAGATTTTGTGGGAACCTCAACCCAAGCGATTTTAGTTTGCAACAACATGCAAGCTATTCTGTCACTATTATAAAGCCAATTACATCAACATTACAGCCTTATCAATATGCTTCGCCCTCTACTTTTCTCCATTTACAAAATCGAGTAAGTTACTAAACTAATTCACAATTATCTGAATCTATCAGTCTCTCGCAAAGGCAACTACATGTTCACAGCTGAACAGTTTCTTCGGACTAACGGCGTATTTTATTGGTGAGGAGACTAAGCAGTGCCTTCGAGGGGTTGCTATCTGAAGAAATGTACTGAAGAAAGTATTTCAAATTGAGTAAAGCTTTTTATTACCAAAAGTGATCAAAGTTTAAATTCACTGCCGTAGTAAAGCGCTATGTTTCGAACATGGACTTGAACCTTTAAATCTTTGAATACAGGGGTCAGCACAGGAAACTATACTTCAAGAGAGCCGTTTTATTTTTTGTATGTAGCTGATAACTACAAGAAAATTTAAATGTCACATATCAACTAGTTACGGGCAGGACTCAATTTTGGAGTTCAGTTATACAATCAGTCGGTTCCAAGGAAGCAATGACTAAGGAGCTGCAGGAATTCTCTAATTAGACATTTTCATGGTTTGTGTTATCTACAGCTGTATACAGCTATTCAGGAGTTTGTAATTTTGAACTTTTAAAGGTGAAATTTTTCGTAAATCGTAAAATTGCAACACACGTAAGGGAAATTATTAATCCTCGAGGTTTTTCAAGGCGCATTAGAAAATGTGAATAATGTAAAGTCTGTACACTGGAGAGCAAGTCATCTAACTTTCATATAATTTAGTTAACGTCGAGTGAGCAGTTCTGATACGATCCTCGCAATGAACCGTTCCGCCAGTGTGTTTCCTAGGGCAGCTACCGCAACTGCCGACAGCTCCAGGTCTGAATTCTCAACTACCTCAGCTGTTTAAACGATTACGCAGGGGATCGTGACAAAGCCTACGTCGAATAAAATAGTCACCCCTTGATACCGCAGTCAGCTTTGTAATTAAATGCTTTCATACTAATCTTTTCCATTGATCATTGTAACCTAACTAATGCTAATGCAACTAGGAATAAACAGAGGGTTCCAAAAAATGTATCGACTGTTTAAAAGCCCATAACTGGCAAACTAATTGAGTTGTCTCATCTTTGGTAGTGTAATGGTAGTTCCGGCAATCGGCACACAAGCGTTGTATTGCGTTTTGTCAGATGAGTAACCAGGTAGTGTTTTATTCTTTGTTGCACCTAGTTACCCGAGCAAACCTGGCTGGTGCAAGGCTTACATTCGATGAAAGGAAGCCAATTTTGTAGTGGTATTTTAAGTATGAAAACATTAATGAGGTTCAACGACAATGGCGAAATGAGTATCAGAGCCATCTACACATTTAACGATTCGTCGCATTCGAGACGTATTTGAAGCCGAAGGCTGTGTTAAAGATGTACACAAACAACGATGCGGACGACCTGAAATGTAACAAGTCCAGCTAACTCCCGTCGTGTGTTACAACAACTCACTCGCTCACCACAGAAGTCTGAGACACTATCCGTGAAACTGGAGTGAGTCGCTCAAGTGTTCGGCGAATTTAGAAGACGGCAAAGTGGAAGTCCTACATCCCACGATTGCTTCACGCAATGAACGAGGACGACAGATCGTGGAATGGAGTACTACGAGTGGTTTGCTAAATTGGTGCGCAACGATGAAGAGTTTGCAGAGATGATTATGTGGTGTGATGAGGCACAGTTCAAACTCAGTGGTACAGTAAATCGCCACAATTGCATAGACTGGGGCGCCGAAAACCCGAACGTCCATGTAGACAAAGCCCTGAATTTGCCAGCAGTAAATGTGTGGCGTGGGTTGTCTTACCGGGGCTCGATTGGGCCATTCTTCTTTGACGGCACAGTTACTGGAGAGGTACCTTCAGAAGCTTCAGACATCCATTTTACTTGCCATCCGAGACGGGAAGAGTTTACTTTCAACAAGATGGTGCCCCAGCCCACTACCAAAATCGTGTTAGGGCGTATCTCGACGAATATCTACCACGAAGATGGATAGGCCGTAGAGGTGCAGTGGAGTATCCACCACGTTCCCCAGACCTAACTTCTATGTACTTTCACCTGTGGGGAACACTAAAGGACGACATTTATCGACAAAAGCCACGCACATTGGATGAACTTCGAGAATCCATCTTATATTCATGTGCCTATAGCCAACTGAACACGTTTCAGTCAGTAGTTCGTGCTGCAGTTCGGCGGTATTGTTTGTGTGTGGATGTTAACGGTGATCATTGCCAACACCTACAGTGATATCTTTAAGTTGGACTTTAAGCTGCACTTTCACCAAAAATGAGACAACTCCGTCAATTAGTTTGCAAGTTATGTACTTTTAAACTGGATAAATATTTTGGATCCCTCTGTATTACCAAATGAAACGTTAATTTTTTGAAGAATAGAGGTTAACTAGTTTTCACAAGTTTTTTGCACACATTAACACCTGTTAGCCCTTCTACGCATTTCGTGCTCCTTAAGTGAATTTATAAATAAACCGACTGTCGTCCAACTTTCTAGTATTTTATTCTGCTACCAGTTGCAGTATGATACATCCAGATGTCAGGCGTACGTAACATTGTGTATCATTACATTCCAGTGCCAGTTTTTCCAGCGATTCTTGACACCATAGTTATGAGCAATAATTTGACATACTAGCTTCATTCGATTCTAGCTGAAAATGAGATCGGAACCAGTAGTGGAATGGAATAATTGGCAACTGTAGCCGACAGGAATGAACATAAACTGGCTATTAATTTGCCTCTGAAGGACTATACAGAGACAACTAATTAAGCTCTTATTTTAAAATAGCATACATAATTTATCGTTCGATGCATTGTGTAATTTGTCTTCAACTTTCAGTTATAGCCTTGACGGTGCGAATGGTTTGAATATTTGTTTAAAACTGTATACAGTAGTACGTTTTGGTTATGTACAACTCATGCTGAGTGCAACCGAAACTTTCATGTACTTCCGATCCAGAAGTGTTTCACATATGACATGCAACGCAATCACACACCACTGCAGATATCCTTCCTGTAGAAGTGCTAAGTGTGGTCCGCGAAGTACCGTACTCTGTCAGAACTATCACCGAACCTTTTTCCTGTTTCACCTTCAGATGCCATCGCTGTTTCCTTCAAAACTCTTTCGCAGTCCAAGTAAATGTCAGTCACCTCCCACCCGCAACAACATGTATACAGCCCACTTGCTGTGCCACCCTATAGCAGAGACAAGCCCGATGGATCGCAAGCAACAACAACCTTTATTCCCTGCTGCTTTTGCTATAGAACCGAGACCATAATATTACAAGCGTTTCGCATTATCTACATGCGAAATCCAGAAATACTCCGATAATTTATTTAAGAAGCTATGTAAAGCGACTGCTAAATGATTAGGCTTGACTACTTTTTTGTAAATAAAAGACGTGACTAATGCAAAGGAAGAAATTTACTCACGTTGTTAGTTAAGCAGCTCTGGGCCAATGATTTTCTTATTTATTCAAGAACGGACGAAACGTATTTCGACGCTGCTGAACCTCATGAAATCATTCTGAACGATAAAGAATAGTCATGAGAAGGGCCGTAAGCTACAAGACGAGGCTGTTAGCTACAGTATGATTTCTAGTTAATGGCAGATGTTCAAAATGGTTCTGAGCACTATGGGACTCAACTGCTGTGGTCATCAGTCCCCTAGAACTACTTAAACCTAACTAACCTAAGGACATCACACACAGCCATGCCCGAGGCAGGATTCGAACCTGCGACCGTAGCAGTCGCACGGTTGCGGACTGCGCGCCTAGAACCGCGAGACCACCGCGGCCGGCGGCAGATGTTCCTACGAGCTCAAATTCAGTAGCATCGCCGTAACTATCTAAAATAAATGATAATTAACTGAAACCAACAGCTGCCGACAGGTTTATATACCTCAATGGGGACAGCTGAAAATGTGTGCCCCGAGCGGGACTCGAACCCGGGATCTCCTGCTTACATGGCAGACGCTCTATCCATCTGAGCCATCGAGGACACAGATGAATAGCGCGACTGCAGGAACTTACCCCTTGCAGTCCTCCCGTGGTTTGTGGTTTTTGTGGTTTTAGGGCGCAAAACTTCTATGGTCATTAGCGCCCAGCCCGTGACGTAGAAAACAGGAAAAAAACGAATTTTAAAATCAGCAGCAATGGAAACAAAGTCAGAAAATTTGAGAAACTAAAGGCAGAAGGAATGCTTAAAAGTCCACTATAGAAAGGGGTTGGTTGTCCCCCAAAAAAAAGCTTCAAATGACTGACGTCATTTCACTGTCACTAATAAACTGTAGAACGCGGTCAGCTGAGCGCGTGTCATCTGCTAAAATCGACGATAGATCAGGCGATAGCTGTAGACGGGAGCGTAACGGATTAAAATAGGGGCATTCAATTAAAAGGTGTCTGACCGTCCACAGCTGAGAGCAGTGGGGACAGAGTGGGGGAGGATCACCGCTTAAAAGATGTCGATGACTGAAAAGACAGTGCCCTATCCGGAGTCGAGCTAAAATTACCTCCTCCCGACGACGCGTTCGGGAGGAAGAGGTCCAAGCGCAAGGAAGGGCTTTCACTTCCCGCAATTTATTGTGGGGAAGTGTTGACCAATGCGCATGCCATAAATGAGTAACTTGGCGACATAAACCGCTCCGTAGATCGGTAAACGGAAGAGACTGAAGAGCTGGCCGAGGAAGAGAGACTGCAGCCTTGGCCGCTATATCGGCCGCCTCATTTCCACAGATACCAGCGTGTCCCGGGAGCCAGAGGAACGCCACTGAGACGCCCCCCAGGTGGAGCAAGCGCAGACAGTCCTGAATCCGGTGGACCAGAGGGTGCACAGGGTAAAGAGCTTGGAGACTTAGGAGAGAGCTGAGAGAATCTGAGCAGATTACGTACTGTATCCGCTGATGGCGGCGGATGTAGTGGACAGCCTGGAGAACAGCATAAAGCTCCGCAGTATAAACCGAACACTGGTCAGGAAGCCGAAAGTGATTTGGGGTGTCGCCAACAATATAGGCACTCCCTACACCTAACGATGTTTTCGAGCCATCGGTGTAAATAAATGTGGCTTCCGTCATTTGTGCACATAGAGCAGCAAATGCCCGACGGTAAACAAGTGTAGGGGTACCATCCTTGGGAAATTGACATAGGTCTCTGAGCAAGTCGATCCGGGGACGGAGCCAAGGCGGTGCTGTACCCCAAGTTGTCAAGAAGGTTTTAGGAAAGCGGAAGGAAAGAGAATGGAGCAGTTGACGGAAGCGGACTCCCGGGGGTAGTAGGGAGGAGGAGCGGCCTGCATACCCGACATCAAAGGAGGCGTCGAAAAAAAGGTTATGGGCTGGATTAGCAGGCATGGAAGACAGATGGCTAGCATAACGACTCAGAAGGACTGCCCGCCGATTGGACAGCGGAGATTCAGCAGTCTCAGCATAAAGGCTTTCCACAGGGCTGGTGTAAAAAGCTCCAGACACTAAACGTAATCCACGGTGGTGGATAGAGTCGAGACGCCGAAGAATAGACGGCCGAGCAGAGGAGTAGACTATGCTTCCATAATCCAATTTCGAGCGCACTAAGGCGCGATAGAGGCGGAGAAGGACCACTCGGTCCGCTCCGCAAGAGGTACCATTCAGGACACGGAGGGTGTTAAGGGAACGCAGACAGCGAGCCGAAAGATAGGAAACGTGGGAGGACCAGCACAGTTTTCTGTCAAACATAAGACCCAAGAATTTAGCGACGTCGGAAAACGGAAGGTTGACAGGACCTAGATGTAAGGAGGGCGGAAGAAACTCCTTACGTCGCCAAAAATTAACACAAACGGTCTTACTGGGTGAGAAACGGAAGCCGGTTTCGATGCTCCACGAGTGGAGGCGATCGAGACATCCTTGAAGACGTCTTTCAAGAAGGCTGGTCCGTTGAGAGCTGTAGTAGATCGCAAAATCGTCCACAAAGAGGGAGCCCGAGACATCAGGAAGGAGACAATCCATAATTGGATTAATGGCGATGGCAAACAGTACAACACTCAGCACGGAGCCCTGGGGTACCCCGTTTTCTTGGGAGAAAGTACGGGAGAGAGTAGTGTTCACCCGCACCCTAAATGTGCGCTCTGCCATAAATTCGCGAAGAAAAAGGGGCAGCCGGCCTCTAAAGCCCCAAGAGAACAGTGTGCGGAGGATGCCTGTCCTCTAACAGGTACCGTACGCTCTCTCCAGATCAAAAAATATTGCTACCGTTTGGCGTTTCCGGAGAAAATTGTTCATAATATAAGTGGAGAGAGCAACAAGATGGTCAACAGCAGAACGATGCTTTCGGAATCCGCATTGGGCTGGTGTTAAAAGACTGCAGGACTCCAGCCACCAAGCTAAACGGTAATTCACCATACGCTCCAAAACCTTACAGACACTACTCGTGAGAGAAATGGGGCGATAGCTAGAGGGGCGATGTTTGTCCTTTCCAGGTTTCGGAACGGGAACGACAATAGCTTCCCGCCATCGCCTGGGAAAGGTACTGTCGGTCCAAATTCGATTATAAAGGCGAAGGAGGTAACGCAGGCTATGGGTTGATAAATGCAGCAACATTTGGACATGGATACCATCCGGCCCTGGGGCGGAGGAGCGAGAAGAAGAGAGTGCATGTTGGAGTTCGCGCATGGAGAAAACAGTATTGTAGCTTTCGCGATTTTGGGAGGAGAAAGCAAGATGTCGCACTTCCGCTGCACGTTTCTTCGGGAGAAACGCCGGCGGGTAATTTGAAGAGCTCGAAATCTCAGCAAAGTGCTGACCCAATGAGTTAGAAATTGCGACGGGGTCCACTAAGGTATCATGCGCGACAGTGAGCCCAGAGACCGGGGAGAAACTAGGCGCGCCTGAGAACCGTCGAAGCCGACTCCAAACTTCCGAGGAGGGAGTGAAGTTGTTAAATGAGCTAGTAAAGAATTTCCAGCTTGCCTTCTTGCTATCGCGGATGACGCGACGGCATCGCGCACGGAGCTGCTTATATCGGATACAG